>NW_028324307.1:17882500-18037500 GCF_058129835.1 Hydra viridissima | reverse complement strand
ATGTATGTATGTATGTATGTATGTATGTATGTATTTTGCAATTTTGTATCATTATCATTCAAATATATTTGAACCCACTTAAACACCAGATTTTATAAAGCTGAGTTTCACTGGTTTTTTTGTTATCAGAAGTGCTTGTAATGAAACATATAATCATGTTTTCAAAATGCAGAATGATCAGTTGCCATCTTTAACAAAGCCATGATAATAAAGTATATTGCAATGCAAAGCCCAAAAAATGTCAACATGAATAGTTTTAATGATAAAATTTTAACAAATGTCCTAATTTTAAACAGATAAAAATCTCCTTTGCTGTTTTAGATTCTAAATTTGAAAGTCTAGTTTTGTGACTTGAATCTAGTGTACTATCGTGACGGTGTAGCCCACGATAATATTTCTGGCGCCATTAGAATCATAGTTTCTTAACATTTCAGCCAACCACCGTTCGGGTCCAATACTAAGATCACAGGTAGAGGATAATTGTTCACGTCAAATCCAAGCTTGAAGTTAGGGACAGGATCAGTGGTCACTTCAAATATTCGGTTGACAGGAGCATCGCGGCGTTCACTGCAGACATGATTCTGATGAGTCAAGCAAAATAGTCTTATTGGTGTTCGTCATTTTAGAAAGGTTGGACACCACTAATTGGAATGGTTAACCAAATAGAAGGTCATCATCTTTGCAAACACAGGTAAGACAAAGCTGTGCATCCATCTGCTTGATCGCCGGCCGGAAGCCGTAAAAATTTTGATATGTCACACACTGGAGTCGAACAAGACGTACCTTAACCCCAAGCTGATGCTCGACAAAAATTTCAAATAGTAAAGCCAAAAAACATATATAATACCGGCTTCCAGAAAATCCTCAAGGTTCTTTCTGAATTAATAGTTGGAGAAGAGTGCATCTTCATAATCAAAATCTGCATCGCAGAAAAGGAAATGGACTCCGAAAGTCGCCACACTGTAAGATTGCTATAATCGGGTGCCACATTAAGCACAGCCTGTGGATCATCGGGCAGAGATATATGGCAGTCTCCCAACTCTTAAGAGACCACCTGAATGCTATGGCGATTCTCCCCTTAAAATACAGGAGCTCCTTCATCCAAACAATCGATGAGAATGGGAGTGGTATAGACTTGCCTAAAGTTGATGAGATCCGATCGCACCTCAATTCGAGACGATATGCGCTACATAAATATTCACCTATGGTAATAGGGGTGTTGAGCTGTTATGAATTTGTAATGAAACCCCATGGTTTTTGCTGGCGATCTGTGTGTCAGCTCTTGACAAACCACGGGAAAGAATCTCTTGACAAACCCTAAACAGGGCTTGTCAAGAGATTCTTTCCCTTGGGTGATCACGCTGACCTGAAAAATGATCTCGATAATAACCCAGTACTTCAGCATGTTCTGTGTGTTCTTTCTGGAGAAGTATACCACCGTTTCGGTTTAGGTACAGCTCCGTTGACCTTAATGTTGTGCACCGTTTAGCATGTTGATTTAACTTGTCCAGCTGGATCCCAGGAATGAGGGGTGAAGAAGCAGCGCCTCGCTTCGCCAGCTTTATCGTTAAACCAGGCAATAAAGCGCTCCGAGGTATAGCTTAATGTTTTCAAGAGTTTCGGTTTTCCATCTCGTTGTTGAACGTTTTTTGCACGTCCGTATCAACAGTGTAGAGATATGCCCAATATTTTTTTTAAAGAGCCTTGAACTCTTCGACAGTAAATTCCCAATCATAAGTGGCGGCGTTTACGCCTAGCTGATTGCAGGCCGCTGCCGCACAAGGTTGGGTATATAGAGTGTGATAACGCTTTGAAGAAGATTTGTACCACTTTTCAATGACGCTGAGTAGGCTCGATATGATGCCGATAGTAATCGGTAATCTTTTTCGATAGTAATCGGTAATCTTCAGCGACCTTCTCTATTTTATATATCCACTGGAAGACTATCTGGAATCTCAGGGTAGACCTATCCGTAGCTGATAGTGTCGTTAGTGTTGTCTCTGAAATCACGGATGATGCAAGCGTTTTTATGGAAGGTACGGTCATGAGGTTGTGCAACGCTGGGTAGAGTCTCTCTCTGACCATTGTGTGTTAGTTCTGTATGATCGGTGTTATTCTTCACCAATTGAATTGGTGGTGTTCAACATTATATCATCCTAGCTATGAGAAAGCATCAGGTACACTCTGTTTTTAACAGCGGTCCAACGCTGAATCCAACGTTAAGTTGTTCAGTTCTGCCTCGTGTTCTTCTGAGGACTTACCTGTGGGTAGCTCGATGTCTGGTTTTGGCCATGCTTACCGCGAAATTTAAAGCAATTGTTATAAATAACCGATTTTAGGGGTTGTTCTACTTCCATGGTGGAAATATTTTGTGGAAGTAAAAGATCAGTATGACATTCCTATACGCCGGCCTAACGTGAAACCAGCGTTGATGTAGACTAACGGTGTCTCAATATCAAAAATCGTTATTGGGCAGCCTGGAATACCATTTGTGAATATGGGTGCCTCTCCCTCTGTTTAACATCTGGTATTCCCAAGATGACATTAGGAAGTGGTGTAGTTAGCTCTTACAGAACTTTTTCATTAAAATCTGGTGTAGGATAGTAGTGTTTGCCACCCCCAAGATAACTACCATCACTAACGTTTTGCGGTCTGCTCGTTAGACATGGAAGTGACACATCCATACACTCAGTACAAGGTTTTATGTAGATCTTGAAGTTTACAGGTGGGTCTATGTTAGATCCCCGATGACAATCATTTCCTCAATATATCTCACTTTTTCTTCCCCTCTTACACACCTTTTATGGTTCTAATTACATTTGTCGGGCAATGCGTCATCTGTCTTCATAGCGAGCCATCGCAGCTCATCTTTAAGCCTCCCCTTGACTCATATTTTATTCAGTTCAGGCTCTGAAAGCCTGGGACCAGGCCCAGTTGGTGCTAAAGTAGGAGTGGTCGGTGGCACTCTACCTAGGCTAGTAACTAACCAGCCTATCGTAGTGGCATAGGGCTCTGAGGTAATCCATGGGCTAACCTAGGAGTACCTCAGAGTCTTACCCTTGAAACTCCAGGTTGGCTGAGCAGGTATATATTACTACTACTCGTTTCCTAAGGTAACTTTTCTTCAAAAGCTTTCTTTACAATATTATACTCTGGCTGAAAAAGAGGTTTTCCATATACCATGGCTCTATTATGACCAAGCCATCCTCAATTAAGGAGTAGATTAAGTATTATTTTTCAATTTCAGATTTACCAATACTTAAACCTCCAATACTTCTAGATAAAAGCAGAATACTTTGGGGTTTGTTTAAAGACTCATTGCATGAATATTTCTTAATCTTCATTTCTTATGTAGATAGGATAAGTTATAAATTTTAGCTTAAATGAGAACAAAAATTGGTCAAGCTTTGTTAGATAACAATTGTCTAAAATTGATCTTTTAAAGCAGCTAAATATCAAAAAATAATTATGGATTACCATCTTCAAAATAGCTACAAATATCTAAACTATCCAATATGCTAAAACACATGGCAAATACAAAGTAATGATCAAGTATGATGATTAAATAATGATATTATGTTTGATGTAAGTATGATGATTAATTAATGATAAGGTGATGACAATAAAATGAGACTGCGTTTAAAAGGGCATAACTCCTTTATTTTAAATGATTTTTTTATAGTTAAAAATCTATTAAGTAGAGAAATTTTTGAGCTATCAAAATATATATTTAATTATCTTCTATTACTCCGTTTCTACGAGTATTATCGATTCGACCTTTTACCGATCCCATAAGGCGTTGTATGGCAGTAAAGTCGATCTTATTCAAGCAATACTTTATTCCATTGCAAAATTGATCAATAGTTTCTGCTTGCCAGTTGTTCTTGTATACTTCTCCTTTCAATTGAGACCAAAAGTCCTCAATAGGCCTGCATTCAGGTACTTTGGGAGGGTTGTCTTCCTTTTCAAAAAAATCGATGTTATTTTCTCTGAAATACTCCACTGCCGTTTTTGCGTAATGCGATGTTGCTAGGTCAGGCCAGAATATGTTATTGTCGTCTAGTTGATTTGCTTTGATGAAAGGAATGTCTTTTTTTGATGCACTCGCTCAGGTATAATTCTTGCTTGATTGATTGCTTAGAAGGTACAAAAAATGGTATAGGAATACCTTTAGCGGAAACGCAAATCCAGACCATCACTTTTTGCTCTTATTTTTCAACTGGATCTTATTTTACGCTTGTCGGTGTCAAAGCAGTGTTACTTGAGTAGAAATTTTGGTTTCCGTTAATGGTGCTATGCTTCAAAGTGAAATAAGATTCATCATCAATTATTTTTTGTATAATCGATTGCATCTGGTGCTTATTTTGCGTTTTTGTGACTCTGTTCTTAATGGAATCTTTGTTTTTTTTGCATTTAATATCTGTGTGTTTCTTCAATGTTTTGCATATAAAGGACTGACCGCACACAAATTTTCTAGCTGCTTGTCTTTGTGAGTCGCCATCCTTGTGGTCAAACATGGTCTTCAGCTTGGTAATGTTCTTTTTCGTCATTTTTTTTGCGACTCGACCACTTCCTTTAACTCTTTGAGTTTCGATTCCATTTTCTGCGCGTTCAATTACGGTATATGATTGCTTTTGGTATTTTTTCTGCTTTAAAATGACAATAAGTGTAATATTTACCATTTTGCTTATTGTCCATGTAAAATCCATACACATGTTCACGGAGAAGCTCTTGCAAAGATTTGTTTATTTTCATTTAAAATCGTTGAAATTTAATTACTTTTTTTTTCTTTAAAACTAGAATAAATTTGAAATAAAATACATACAAAATATATATGCAGCTAATGGCATTAGTACATGCAGATTTAAGTTGAACGCAGTCTCATTTTTTTGTCATCATCCGTTATTTTGTGCATATTTGTGTTTTGTCATCATCCGTTATTTTGTGCATATTTGTGAAAGAATGAATTTGATAGAAATTCTTGGAAGAATAATTTAGTGCTGTAAAATATTTCTTGTACATATAAATGTTAGTTTTGAATTTAAAAAACAGTTTTACGTAAAAATTAAAAAATAAAACCTTTTACGCTGTTTTCTATGAAAAAAAAAAGCAATTGATTCCATGTTAAGATTTGAACTTCAAACATATTTAACCAAAAAAAATTGTGACGTAATAATTAAAATAGTTGGATAATACTGCGCTAAATTAAGTTTATTTTTATTGCATCAATTCCTTTAGTTTATTTTCATAATTAGAGAGAGCTTTTTCATAAAAATCCAGATCTTCAATCAAGTTGTTCTCCTTGCAGTAAGTAACAATAAACTTGTTTCGAGTTAATCCAATCATATTTGAGTATAAAATTCTTGCTTCGTCATCCAAAGCACCAAGCAAAGTAGGATTACTTAGGTGATCCCTGGTTGTATTTAGCATCACCAAATCCAAAACGTGGAAATCAATATCTTGTATATTTTTATGATAGAATTTTAAAGCTTGGAAAAAGCCACCTCGTAATATAACTTCTTTTTCATGTTTGTAAAAAGAAAGTTCCTCCACATTCACTGCGCTTATGGTGCTTACAACACTCTGCTTATACTTTTTGCGATAAAACTGCAAGAGTTCATCATCAAGATTCAACACGTGGATTTTCAACATCAGTGGAAAACTTTGCAAATTTTTTTTCAGTTCATCTTTTACAAAGTTAACAGCAACATCCAAACTAAGACTAGATGACCACAACCCAATAGGAATAGATATGTACCTTTTGTCAGCAGGGTGACTCATTATTTTCTCAAAAGCATCAAATATATCTTTTTGAACAGCCATTCCTCGATAAACAATACCCTTAAAAGATTGATATTTTGGATACTTGTGCACGTAGTTGTAGAGGTCAATATTAATTAATTCAATAAGAAATACAGCGTTTAAGATCTTGTCGTTATAATTTACTGATGACTCATCACGAAATATATTAATAATAATCTTAAAGATTTCCCTAAAGCCTTTATTTGTCGTATACGTGTGTACTACATCAAACTCATCTTTGAGAGATAGAAATTCTGTAGTGTTTTCCTCAACATCGCACCAATTACGTTTACGTTTAAATATCTTTTCTAATTCAGGATAAAACTCGCCATTTTGCTTTGTCAAAAAACTTATTAAATTGTTCATAAACTGGTCAAACTTCTCCCAGTTGTTGCGCAAGTAATAAATTGATTTTCTTACTGTTTCCACCCGTTTAAAAACAAGATCTCCTTGATAAAAAGAAATGAGATCATTAAGATCAGAACTTTCACATATTTGACTTTTATTGGTATCCACGAATCTTTCAGAGCGGGAGTCATCTTCTCCATCAAAGAATGGCTCATTCATGTTTATATAAGAGATTCTTCTAAAAACAATGTTTTTTTAGTATTAAGCACTTTATTTAAAGAGCGTAGGCTAAAGTCCAAACTTAATAGTTAAAAGTTTCCTTAGAAATGTTGTAAAAAAAATAAGCAAGTTGCTTTTCACCTCTTGTGAAAATATAAAATATTTAATTTTGTAGTGTTGGGGCCCTGCAAAGAAATCTTTCACAACAGATAGTCAGAAGTAATTCTTAAGATGAAATTTTTGATATCTGTTTATTGAGTCTCCTGCAATTAGCAAAATTATTTTGTTTAAGTTACAAGTCTCTAGTTTCTTTTTTAACAAAAATGGTTGAGTAAATGCAGCATCTTGTATATATTTATTTTTTTCACTAGCAACAGTCTATTTTTTATACGGCCGAGTATTTTGCAAAAATCATTTTTCCTACAACAACATCGTAAAATGATAACAAGTAATATTAATTACAACTGCCTTTAACATTTAAACTGTTTTCTATTTTGTCTGTGTTAATGCTTTCATTTATAAGTATTAACATATGTTTCTATGTTAATACTAATATTAACGTTAGTATTAATATAATTAGTTTTAGTATTCATATATACAGCTATTCACGAAAGTTTAAACGATTGCAGAATTTTCAAATCTAATCTTCGGTTTTTCTTGAATAAAAATCTAACGGAAATAGATATCAAAATAATTATTTTTCCAATTTGGTAAATAGGTTATTTGTTAATAGAATAAAAAAAAAGTAGGTTTTTACTCATTACCGTTTACTCAGAAATTTCATTAAAAGGTAGGTGATACAAACTAAGAGGTTTCACAAAAGTTTAAACGATTTTATTTAGGATCAATGATTTGCTAATTCATTGATAAATCCGCTGCGAAATTTTTTTTCGCAGCGAATTTATCAATTAGTTAGCAAATAATTGAGTAGTTTTTCAATCAAAAAACTGATCACAACATCATCAGGTAGATTTTAATTCATTAAAAATCAACTTAAAATATTGTGAATTTCAAGTTAATTTCAATTGCGTGCAAATGGGTTGAAAATCAGTTTCTAGTGACATCAAATGGCAAGTTATTGGTATGGCGCGGACAAAAAATCACACAAACGTTCAAATAGGCAAAATACTTAACATTTCTGAATATTGCGTTAGAAAAACCATCAAAACCTGGGAACTTACCAAGGACGTCTCCGACATGCCGCGTACTCGGAGACCATCCAAACTCAGCAACCGTGACAAAAATGGTATATTCAGAATGAGCAGAGAAAACGCCAGACTCAGCTACAAAAAGCTAGCACAAATCTTCAATGAGTCAAAAAATAATCCAAAAGTTAGCAGAGAGCTCGTGAGACGAACATTGTCGGACAAAAGTATTGAAACGTACATAGCTGCTAAAAAAACCTATTCTTTCGATCACGGATAAACGTAAACAACGAGTGTGGTCCAAAGAAAGGCTGGACTGGTCTGTAGAACAGTGGGCATAAGTTATTTGGAGTGATGAAGTTAACTTTCAAGTTGTAAACCGCAAGGGAAGAATCAAAAGATATACAACTGAGAAATATTCAGACAGGTTTTTGCAACATCGTCGACAAGGCGGTGGAGGTTCGGTTGGCATCTGGGGATGTTTTTCTTACAAAGGTATAGGCTTCTGTGAGCTGTATGAAGGCCGAATTAATCAATACACCTACAAGAACACATTGGAAACGTGTTTAGTTCCATCAATCAGACACTTGTATGGCAGAAGCAAGCAATTCATCTTTCAACAAGACGGGGCTTCAGCTCATACAGCACACTCAAAGAATATTTTTTGAAAAAAATGTTCAATGTGATGCCCTTGTGCCCTAGATCACCAGATCTCAACCCAATCGAAAATATTTGGTCTTGGATCGACAATCAACTGACATACCATGAAATTCAATCAACTCAGCATTTAAAGCAACTTTTGAATGAGTACTGGCTGAAGGTACCTCGCGTAATGCGCATGAAGTTAGTTGAATCAATGCATAAACGAGTTTATCTTTGCTATAAAAACAAATGAGGACACTTCAAATATTAATTTTGCTCTTTTTTTCATTTTTGGTTTGAATGTTGCAATTCGTTTAAACTTTTGTGCTTCTTATTTTTCGTGTAAGATTTTTTGTAATAGCTTTTTTCTAACTAAATATTAAAATTTTTATAACATGTTCATTTTCATTTTAAAGCTAATTACTTTTTCTTTAACAAATAAAAAAAATTAAGTCGATATCATTTTACAGTTTTTCTTTATTAAAAAAAAACCAAACATACTTGACAAAAATTCTGCAATCGTTTAAACTTTCGTGAATAGTATATACATATATATATATATATATATATATATATATATATATATATATATATATATATATATATATATATATATATATATATATATATATATATATATATATAATGATAATTATAATAGCAATTTAATATTAATAATAGTAATAACAATAAAAATGAAACACATAAATATATAACTTATTTCGGATAATAAATTTTCACAACTTTCTCGTAATGTCCTCCTTCAATTTTTTTTTTCTGCTATATATATATAGACCTACACTTTTGTTTTAAAATATATAGTTTCTTCCTATTGCTCAAAAATCTGTTTAGTGGTATTTAAAAACATGAAAATTGGTATTTTTTAAATGTCTAATGTTCGTGCAAATTCTAATAGTTTATTACTTTAAACTTTTCTAATAAATACAGATTAGTACATACAATAAACATTAAAAATAAGTGAAGCACAACTTAGATCAATGAAAACGGAACTTTTTATGTAGAAACTTTTTTATTAATACTGGAATTAAAATGAATCAGTCGCTAAAATATTTATTAAAGAATGGCTAAATTTTTCTATATAGATATACAACTTCCAACAGGCTTGGATATTCTTCAATATTTAACATATAACCAACAATGTCAATCTGCACCAAAATCAAATATCATTACTTGTCCCCTTAAAAAAATTTTTCTACATGTCAGATAGTTGTTGTGAATGTATTTTGTCTAAAATCAAGAGACCTGGAATAAAGCTGAATTTGATGTGTTATCTGATTTATGTTTAGTTAAAAAACTTTTTAATTTGCATAAGTCCTATTCCAACTTGAAAAAAGAATGCAAAAAGGGGAACTAGCGTTGATTTGGCTAAACAAAACGAATTTGAGATTGAAATAAAAAAAATTTTTTGGGTTGGTAATTCTAATCTCAATAACATGATCAAGAAAGATAAAAAAAGATCACTTAAAGACAATATTAAAGATCTAGAATTTCTTGAAGATCTGGAAGAGGAAAGAAAGTTTTTTATTGGTTCAGAGGATATTAAGTAAAGAAAAAAGGTATTTAATGCTTTTAATGAGCTACTTTAGCTCTGGTTCAACCTCTGCTAATTCTGTTTTCCACTAATTCTACAATTAAAAACTAAAACTACAATTTTTCTGTAAATTAGGCGAAAGAAAGCATCAGGAATAAAAATCGTTCACAGCCTAATAGTTTGAGAGATGATGTACCCAACTTTGAACTTATAGATACAATTCTAAGCAATGATTCTTCAACTGAATCTTATTTCGATCCAGGTGATTGGTATCATTTAGAAGTCTCTGAAAACCCATACACAGTAATTCCAAATACTCCAAATGATACTTTTGCTGGTAATGTTTCGCTTACTGCTACAGCCTGTGATATATCACCAAATGTTTTACAGAAGGTAAAAAATGCAATTCTATATCGATCAGATGTTGATCTTAAAGAAATTAAAAGCAGTCAGTCTACCGCACATAAAAAAAACAAAAAAAGAAAATGAAAACATGGGAACAATTTTTAGAAGATATTAAAGTAGCCATAGACGCATCTCCATATCCATGCATAATTCATTTTAATCGCAAGACCTTGTTTGAGCTAAACAAAGGAATAATATTAACGAGGGATAGAATGGCTGTTTTATTAACATTAACGGAGAGATTTACCTACTTGGAGTACCTCCACTAGCGTCTTTCAAGGGTGAAGATCAAAGAATTAATTTTTCTCTTAATAGTTGAATAGGACAGCCATCAAGGACTCTAATGTTAAATCCTTGATGACATTTTTAACTAAATTCCTGCAATTTAAAAGTGTAAAGAATAGTCTCCTAAACAATTCAAATTTGAAAATTATTTAAATAAATTAGTAATTAAAGAGGTTTAATATTTTTTAGGCAAATAAGGATTTGGCAGCAACTGCTATATTTGGAGAAGATTCTGAAACAAATATGCAGCTGAATTGTATTTGCTCAATTTACTTAATAATTGACTTAAAGTTTTAACAATTCCAAATATTCCACGTAGCTATTCATCCTTTCTCATAATAAGAAAAGTTGTGTTCAAAAAAATATTTGATTAATGATAACCAAATGGTTTATCTCATTGTTTACTTTGAAATGAAACCATTCTGGACGGAAGGCTGGAGCGCCAACAAAATTTAATTGAATTAATAAGAACAGATATATTAAAATCTTTTTATATTAATGGTAATAGCAAAAAAAAGAACCTTATACACAGCATTGCTATGCTGCCAACATTCTTACAGATTAAACTACTGATGCGGTCGGTAATAATAAAAGAAAAATAAAATAGGTCCGTCATAGATTTTAAAATAAATTGTAAGAAAAAATTTTTAAAAGCTCTTTTGGATTGCTGGACTTTAATGATTTATCAAAAACCTTCGAATTCTTACTATAAAGTCACCCCCCTGAAAATCATTAGAGGGGAAAAAGCATCATTAATAAAAAATCAGATAAAAATCTATCCTAGCTTTCCCAGAAACAAATGAAAGACAATTTTTTTGGGAGGCTTCATTTGAATTCTAGACGCTTCCTTTATAACCATTCGAAGCTAAAAGAAAGAACAAAGTCAAGTTGACAGCTTTACATACTTTACAAAAATGGTTGCAAAATAAATCGAGGAAAAATACAAATATTGTTGGGGTTGTTCACCTGCCTTCCTAACACTGCTCTTTATCGGTTGAGTGTTCCAGCCTTTATCAGATTATCTAGTATTTGAATTGAAACTTGTTTATAAAACAATGACTTTGGGATGCCTTCACACGTATCCTAGCTCATTTATCCTGTAATAAAGATTATTGCTCTGAGGAGTTGAAATGCTACTACTTGGAAGTTTAATTGAAAATCATCGATCGAAACAAAATTTGATCGAAAATTGATCTAAAATTCTTTGTGCCGAAAATTGATCGAAAACTGGAAGTTGCCGAATTTAACATAGAAACAAAATTATTTCTATGTTAAGCTCGGCAACTTCCTGTTTTCGTGTTTCGAGTCAAACTTTCATCTTTAATTATTTTTTATAAACCGAAACTTTTTAAACATAAATTTGTTATCCGAAGTTTGGCCTTTTATCCAGCCTAAAAATCCAAGCAAATCGAAGTGCATTTTTCAAATCTCATTCGTGAAGTGGGAATGCTAGTTAAATCAAAAATCCGTTGAAAAGATTAAGGATAAGAGATGCAGATATTTATTGAGCTGACTCCTGATCTATAGTTTTTTCATAAAAAAACAAACCTTAATCTTTTTTGCGTTAGAGACAACTATGTGAGTTATAATCATAGTTTCACTATGTTGCTTTTTATTTCTCTTTCGAAGCGTTTTTTTTTCTTGCAATATTCAAATGATTTGTCTCATAGGAATAAAGGTAAATCATTTTTTTTATGCTAACAGAAAGAAAACACTACTTACATAAACTAGCATAGAGTTCTAGAGAAAGTAATAATAAAGAATATAAAGCAAGAATGCTAGCCATTAAAAACTCTAGCTTCTCTTTACACTTGAGTTACATGCTAATTTAGAGTGGTAGATATATAAAAAGATTAAACATGCTATTCGACAAGGCATGGCTTAATTTCAAGCAAATGTTTTAGCTTCCGCAAGACTTTTACATTATTCAATTGCTGGTGTTTCGTTTGCAAGGAGACATTTGAGTAATGTAAAAGCCTAGCGGAAGCTGATTGAAATGTTAGCTGCAGAAGTTTTGAGATCAAAGCATTTTTGAAGTAGGGAGAATATAAGTACTAATCAGTTGTTTTTAGTTCAAAGTATATGTATGGTAAATTTTGAAAATTAACTTTCTTGCAAATGTATTATGCACTAAAACGAGTGTTTTTTGCAATGATTGTTCAAGATGCCTATATGTTAAAAATATTAATGTTTTAGACTTCAATATACAATTTTCTTATTAAAAAAATTATTCTTCTTACATGCTATTGCTTATTTCACCTGTAACGGCAACTTTAAAATTAAAAATAAAATTTAAAGTTAATGTCAGCCAGAACAAACCATTCCAGATTCATTAAAGCATTCAAGCACCATAAAGTGAAATATGACGGAAAAACGCGATAAGAGTATAATTACTATTGTGTTCTTTTAAACATCTTAGCATTTTCAACTTAGCAGAAAAATAAAATGTTGACGCCCTCTACTTAATATCTTTATTAGGAGCAGGAGAGGTGGTAAAATATCGTTGGTAGAAGAGCAAGTTTTTTTCATTGCCTCATATTCTTTGCTCATGTGTAAAATATTGATTTTTGGTTTGGGTCGATAAACAACTATGATAGGTGTATGCTTAGATTTTGAATGAAAATCTTCCTAGTATGTTAAAAATTCAAAAAACATTTAAACAAATATTTAAAAGAACTAAATATGAAATAAAATTAAGTAAAAACGTAACAATTTTAATTAGCACCCAAATAACAAAATTTAGTTAATATTAAAGAATAGACTTAAAAAAATACATATAGCCATCTCTATAAATACTTTATCTGATAGTGATTACGGTGGGTAATAAAAAAAATCAACTTTGGGTAGTAGTAAATTGTTGCTACTGGCCAATATAAGGTTACTAGTTAAAAAGGCTTTGCATTTTTTTGGGGTCTAACTTAGCTGCATGTGGGCGTATTGGTTAGAAAAGCTACTTTTGATGAAACAATTTACTTTTTTTTTTAAAAAAAAAAATCTTTTGTCAGTTTTGAATGAAATATTGAAACCATTTGTTAAATAATGGTTTTCAAGAACTAATATCACTAAAAATGCAAGAAGTTTAAATTTTGGGTACTGCAAACTTTGAATATATTCTAATTTATTACGTTACAGTATACTTTTATAGTTTTTGGCAGTCCTTTGAACTTTTTTCAATAGTTACCTAATAGAAACTTAAATTTAAAAATTTTTCTAAAATCAAACCATTAGCCTAGACAAAAACATTAAAATTTTCAAACTTTTAATACCTATCAGCCTATCCCATAGATTATCTCAGAAGAAAAAAAAACAGAAAATCTAGTATCAAAAAATGCTCACAATAAAGAAAGCAGTTTCATTCAACACCAATCAGTTCAGTAACTCATCACAATAAAATGATAAGACTTTGCACGCTTTGACTTTATTACAAACTTTACAGAAAATTCATAAAGTGTTATGCAAAAAAAGTTATTTGATCACAGACTCAAAATAAAAAACAACGCCCAAAAGGTATAACTGAATCATGTAGAAGCACAATCGTTTCCAGATAACAATTACCATTTCGTTGCCATAAAGTTTACTCGATTCCTTTAAAATTTACGTAAATCAATTTGAGTGAACTCTGATATAAGTTTTGACGCACCTATCGCAACTGCAGATATTAAGAGAAAAATGTGTCAGAATAATTTTGATTTGTGACTTTAATAAAACATATCGATAACTTTATGTTCTTTTATTAGTTTCAATGAAAAAAAATATATAATAGCATCAAAAATTACTAGTAAAATAAAATGTCTTTATTTACATCATCTTTTCGTCAAAATGGCCACCTTTATCTTTGACTATCGCTTGGAAGATATGTGGCATGCGATCAATCAATTTTTTTCAATATTCCTTATCAATATTTCTCCATATGTTTTGGATTGCCTCCCAAAAATCATTTTTACCCCTAGGTTGTGTTTTCCGGACTTCTCGATCTAAGTGATCCCACAATAACTCAATTGGGTTACAATCAGGACTCTGCGGTGGCCAATTCATGACCTTCAACAATCCTTCCTCTTGTTTTTCATTTAGATATTGCTTAACCACTTTAGCAGTGTGTTTAGGATTGTTATCTTGTTGGAACACGAATCGTTCGCCAATTAATTCGGCTCCACAGACTAAAAGATGTTCTTTCAAAATCTTTAAATAGACTTCTTTAATGATTTCCCCGTCAATTTTGGCAATTGATCCCACTTGGCCACCACGGAAACAACCCAAAAACATTATATTCCCACCTCCATGCTTAATTGTTTGCATAGCACATTGCTTCAGCATTCTTTCTCCTACCCGACGACGAACAAATGACCGGCGTTTATTCCCAAAAATCTCAAACTTTGATTCGTCTGACCAAAGTACTCTATTCTACTCTTCTACCATCCAGTTCTTGTGTTCTATGGCCCAGACTAATCTTTCTTGATTGTGGAAGGTTGTAAGACGTGGTTTTTTAATAGCCACACGACCTCTAAGCGCTACTTCAAGAAGTCATCTTTTTACCGACGTTGTACTTATTTTTGTGGTATGATGTTCATTAAAATCAGCTGCTAAATCTGACGCTGTGCGTCTACGATTTCGTAAAGAACTAATTACTATGTACTTATCCTCTTCGTAGTAGAACGATGTCTCCCTACTCTTATAGAATACTAAAATAAAATAATTAATTTGAAAAAATGAGAAATAAAGTTTAAAAAAATTTTATTACCAAAAATTGATAGTTCAAAATCAAGCAAACCATTAATTTGAAAAAACTATAGATTAATTAACTTAAAACACAAAAAAAATTATCTTATAACACACTCAGCTAAAAAGTTTAATAATAATGAGAATAGACAAAATAAAAAGTAATTTTCTTTAAAAATTTATTTATTTTACGATACAAGTGAATATTGCTTCAAAATGTTTCTGTATGGTTTATTTTGTAAATAATAACAAATTTAATAATGTAAGAATATATACCTTTTAACAATATCTCTCTTAACTATGTTCTCATAGTACTTTATGATGAGACCAATGTAGACACTCTTAATTAATTTTATTTATGAGTTAAAACGCGTTTTGTTTATTTTTGTAAGGTGCGTGCAAACTTACGGACTTAGTGTATGTATGTATATATGTATGTTTGTATGTATGTATGTTTGTATGCATGTATGTATGTATGTATGTTTGTATGTATGTATGTTTGTATGTATGTATGTTTGTATGCATGTATGTATGTATGTATGTATGTATGTATGTATGTATGTATGTATGTATGTATGTATGTATGTATGTATGTATGTATGTATGTATGTATGTATGTATGTATGTATGTATGTATGTATGTATGTATGCATGCATGCATGTATGTATGTATGTATGTATGTATGTATGTATGTATGTATGTATGTATGTATGTATGTATGTATGTATGTATGTATGTATGTATGTATGTATGTATGTATGTATGTATGTATGTATGTATGTATGTATGTATGTATGTATGTATGTATGTATGTATGTATGTATGTATGTATGTATATATGTATATATGTATGTATGTATGTATGCATGTATGTATGTATGCATGTATATATATATATACATGCATACATACATACATACATACATATATATATATATATATATATATATATATATATATATATATATATATATATATATATATATATATATATATATATATATATATATATATATATATATATTGAAATGATAGTCATGTTAACTTGAATACTATTTGCTTTTATAATGTGCACACGATTTTCAGATTCTTTACAAATCTGAGTTTATTTGATGCTGTTAAAACCCAATCATGCTGAAATGGATCTTGTATCTGTAAAATCTACTTCTTTGTTTGCTTTATTATCAGCCAATTCAACATTTGAACGATTAATCTCCGTAAACATCTCCAACTTTTAATATTTTTTCTTTTTTATATGACAAAAAGTTTTTATCTCTTATCAGAAAAGCAAGATTGCGGAAATAAAAAGTATCAAATCCAAGACTTGGGTTTGATACTTTTTATTTCTGCAATCTTGCTTTTCTTAGACTTAGACTAGACTTAGTCTATACTTTCCATTTTATACTTTACTAGTTTGATCTACTACTAAAAACCTATATAGTTTCCTCTAAGCCATTTTAGATAACCTTCTTAACTCAGTTATTGACATTTCTAGACTGACATGATGAAAATAGATAAGGTTTACAGTATATGCATCTTGTGTAAGTAGTCAAATTAAAGTTTGCATTATCACGCACCGTTTAACTTGGATTTTTAAAATAACTCTGTACTAAGGGTCTGCGTCTCGGAATCGTTTTCTTGAAATGAACCGGAACATGCATAACGAGACAAGAAATATCCCGGAAAAAATTGACGAATAAACTGTCCCGAAATAAAGTCTTAAACCGGGACAATAAATTTTCTTTCGGATTTTAAAAATTGTGCCCCGGATATCATCATCTCGTCTCGTCTCGAATAAAAAAAATAACGAGACGCAGATGCTTACTCTGTACAAAGTCGATACAATCCATATCCACTTTGCTTTTCACGAGTGTTGTGAGCCTCAAATTCTGGCTTTCTAAAAGTGTATTGAAAAAAATGAAAAGATTTTTGTTTCTGGTGATAATTGTCACAGATCTGGAATATCTGAACCTTGGTCAAAAAACATCATTCATTGTCCTATTGTTGTTTACTTTTTTTTTCTTTTGCCTCGATCAGTGAAGAAACGGATACAACAATTTGAATTATTAGGCCGGGTGAATAAAAATTAGCAATTGCTTTTACTCAGTAATTGGTCAGCTTTACGTGAATAGAAACTTCAACAACTTTCCTTAAGTTTTTATTCACGTAAAATTGAGCAATTACTGAGTAAATTGCTTATCTTTACTTGAATAAAAATATGAGGAAAACTCCTGAAGTTTTAATTTACGTAAAGCTGACCAATTACTGAGTAAAAGCAATTGCTCATTTTTATTCACCCGGCCTATTGTTATTGAAAGTTCTTGATACCGTTTCCTTAGGTAACTTTTCATCAAAAGTCTTCTTTACAATGCTATACTCTGGCTGAAAAAGAGGTTTTCAAAATACAATAGTCTGTTAAAATCAAGCCATCATCGATTAACGAGTAGGTTAAGTGATATTGTTGTTTACCAAATCCAGATAAATCAATACTTAAATCTCTAATACTTCTAGATAAAAATTGTTTACTTTGACTTTGTTTAAAGAGTCATTCCATGAATATTTCTTAATCTTCATTTATTACCTGGACAGAAAAAGTTATAAAGTTTACATAGCTTATATGTGAACAAAAGTTGGTCAATCTCTGTTGGATAACAAACCACTATCTAACATTGATCTTTCAAAAGCAGCTAAATAGCTAAAGATTTAAAAGAAAAGTATTTTTTTGACCATTAAGGTTTACCATCTTCAAAATAGCTAAAAAATATTTAAACTATTTAATATGCTACAACTCACGACAAATACAAAGTGGTGATTAAGTATTTTGTGCATGGTTGTGTTTACACATTTTAATAAAGATGGGTGAAGGAATGGATTTGATAGAAACTCTTAGAAGAATGATTTTGCGCTATAAAATATTTTTGCCACATATAAATATCAGTTGAATTTATAGTTCCCCATAGCTATAAAAGAGCCACTCAGCAAAATAACAAAAGAAAGTTCATCGATAATAATGTAACAGATGTATGTAGATTTATTGATAAGCTAGAAAACAATACAAAATTAGGTTGTGAATTAAGAACTTATTTATTTGATCCTGACTTTCTTTGCTTCTCCTTGATTGAACTTAACTAATTATTAGATTCTGACATGTCTCTGAAAATAATTGTTGAATATTGTAGTGAATTTTGTACGTGAATTTTCATATAATAAAGTTGTTTAGAAATCTTTATAATGTATTTAGTGATAAATATAGAAATGCTTTCTGAAAATATATTTGCAACAGAATTTTGAAGTATAGAATAATGTTTTCATTGAAAATTATAAGAAATGCCCTAGCATATTTGTAAATATTCTTTGTTTATCAAGTATTATAAATACCAACCAGGTAATCTTAATTACCTGGTTGGTATTTATAATACTTATAATTAGATGGCTACAACTGTTACATGGAAAAAAAATTTAAACAGCTTAATAGATTTTTAAAAGTTAATAAATGAAATAAATAAAAGTTCATGGTTATATTAAATAAAATTATATACTATTTCCTTTTTTTTCAAAGGCTAAAAATGTTTTTCTATATCTAATACTCATCAACATGTGTATACAAATATATATATATATATATATATATATATATATATATATATATATATATATATATATATATATATATATATATATATATATATATATATATGCTTGCACTACATCCGAGCTAAATACAATAAGCTTATATGTATAGCAAACAAACAACCGTTTGTTTCTGTACAGTTGGCACCAGATCGTCTATTAGACGAAGTTTTGCTGCCTGTTGCACTATTAACCAAAGCACCATTAACATATGGTCTTCTGATACTGCCTATTACGTAAAAAATAGTTTTTCATTTTTTTAGGTTAATAAAACATTTTAATGCAGTGAAATATTATGCATTAAAACTAGAAAGTAAGCTACATAAAAACAACCAACCACATCTGTTAAATAACAGATGTGATTGGTTGTGTTTTAACTGTTGATAGGTTGTATTTTAACTGTGTTAATATTAACACAGTTAAAACATAAAAAAACGTGTTGCCATTTTATCCACAGATGGAGTTCGAGTAACTGAATGTATTTCAACATTTTTCTGTTATTGTAATAATTTAAATATATAAAAATGTAAAAATCAAATACTATTATGTAAAATAACAACAACTAATGCTATAAAAAAGCAAAAAACGTATTTATATGCAATAACTCCATAAATTAAAATTATGAGTCTACAAAGCATATCAAAACACTTTATCATCTCAAAAAAGATAGTTAATAAATACAGTAAACTTCTTTTTATTTTCATCCGTATCATGTTATTACTATACATACCATACATACAAACAAAAACCTGTTTTACAGCTTTACCTGCCCCAGCTATTACCAGCTATAAATGTCCTAATTTTGTTAAATGGCCAACCAGGTATCTGATCCTTTTTCACTTTCCGAGCTGATTCCTTTCTGGGCCAATAACCAAACAGTTGCTAATAATTAAGCAAAAGAATTGCATCACTTACATTCAATAATACTTTTTAATAACATTTTTTTCAAAATCTTTGATTATAATTTGAGCATCATTGCAAAAAAGTGTATAACTATAATAAATAGATAACTGCTTTATTTACTAATTGTGTTAATACCTCACCTCATCCTTTTTAACGGTCCAACTTTTCGGCATAACATCCACTAATTTCTCATCAATAAACTCAACAACAACAAACGGACCAATACTCATTTTCTAAACAGCAAACATAAATTATTGCACGTTAATATTTATTAAATTTGCAACCTAATGACTAGAACAAAAATGTAAAAACAAATATTAAAATATAAACATAATTCATGAACTGCTGCTACATGGCTACTACCTTGATTTATATATCGTGAAGTAAACTCATGCGTATGATTTTTTTTCACTTTTTCTTTTTGAACCATAAAAACCTTACTTTTTATGACCGTTGACACAACAACTTCAATTAGAGAAATGTCTAAATTAAAAACAACTATGTAAATTGCCATATCGTTTAACAACTGCAGTCAGGTGTATTACACTGTGCAAGTTATACAAGAAACTCCGGTCTATAAAGATCTTTAGCTTGATCTAGAGCATCCCGCCATCGGAAATTGCGTAAATGCATAAATTCCGATGTGAGAAATAGTCTATAAAGGTGACTCCGATGTGATGAGATGGTGAGGAATGGTATCACATCGGAGGTGCGAAGTAATCCGAGGCCGATGGGGAGAATTTCACGCACTCTCCGATATATTTCAAGATTTACGCATTATCGTACGATATTTTCGCGTAATTTTACAATAAATCGTATTTAAAGTGTAAACTCGTAATATTGTGGTATTTCCGATGTATTTATCTATAAAATAGGAAGTTTTCGCAAAATTATAGCAAAATTTTGCAAGCCATCACAAACCATCGGAAAATATCGGAAAATAAAAAGATTAAATCACATCGGAGTCACCTTTATAAACTATTTATCACATCGGAATTTACGCATTTACGCAATTTCCGATGGCGGGATGTTCTAGCTTGATCAACAGAATGTAAAAATAATTGATGTAGATAAATTGCATATTGTCTAACCAATCTTGTATTGACTTATATAGACAAAACTACACTTAAAATTACAAAATATTGAAACAAGTCTTTTTGCAAGACGAGGTTGGTGCATAAAGTCAATTAAAAAATCCTCAAACATATCTATTGACAAAAGACAAAATGGCGTTACCAAACCAACATGGTGACGATTTGCATCTGCCTTTTACTGGAAAGAGTGGTCACCTCTTTGTCCTAGTCATTCAATTTCTGGATAAGTTATCCGTTTTTCACAGAAAAAGCCTCTTTGGTTACATTTATTGCATCCGTTACAACAAGAATAACGTTTTAAACACTTTACAAAACATTTTGCAGATGTATTACAAACTATAAACATCAAGGTTATGTTTATTGTGTGTTTCATACTAAAAGTCATTATTAAGCAAGCCTATCAGGTCTTCCACAGTATCATTTAGAAACTCAAGCCTTTCATGTTTTGTTTGAGTTCTTATCGTAGCTGGCAATTCAGGGTGCCCATTCATTTTTAGACGGTTAAACAAATCATCGCTAGCATTATATTTTTTATCAAGGAACAGTTGAACCCATTCCTTTATATTGTCTCTGAATGACTTTTTTTCATCAAAAGAATCAGAATCCAAATCAGACTGAACAGATAATTCATTTTCCAAGAGACACTCGCATAAAATATAAACTCGTGATATATAAAAGCAGTTTATTTGATTATGAAATGGGTATTACGTCTATTAGCGTGACGGAAGTACGCGCTCATAGGCTTAATACCCATTTCATAATTACACCATATTCCAGAACTTTTAAGAAATTTTCTTAGTATGCGCTCAAACGTTTCTTATGTTTGTCGAACGTGCTCGAACGTTTTGTTTTAGCTGGAATACTTTTGCAAAATATCATTTGCTTTTTGTATCAAATCACTATTTCCAACATATTTCTCCAATATAGACTTAGACTTTGGATAAAGTATTTTAACTGCAGCTTTATCTGTTGGTTTTGTACCAGCATCAACTACAGCAGTCTTACCAAGCTCAAAAGCATTTTTACAAATTTATTTACCGGTATCTTTACCAGTATCAATTGCTAGAGATGCTATTTTTTTTGCTCCCTTGCTTGTAAACAACCTTATAAGTAGCCTTTAAATGCTGTCTAAGAATCCAGCAACACCTTAGACATGCTTTCTATTAAATCCGTGTTTTTTGTTAATAAATATATTTTTATAACAACTGCATAGTATTATTATAAGAATTTGTATCAAAGACTTGTTGCTAGTTCAACTTATTGAATAATATAATTACTTCATTCTGTAGCCTTCTATTAACAACTTTTTTACAAGCCTATAGCAATTCATGTCTTCCGAGTAATGTACTTGGATCATTAGGCAAGAATTAATCCTAAGGAAACAGATTGTCTGACTGAAAAAGAAGAGAAGATAAAAAGAAAAGAAAGAGAAGAGAAATTTTCCGAATTTGCTTGTCACTCACAAGCAGTTGAGCGATGCATTAAATTAGTCACTGAAGTTTCGGCTTTATTTTGCGGTAAAAAATAAAGCCGAAACATCAGTGACTAATTTAATGCAAAAATTTTTACTAACTGCTCTGTTTTTAGTTTGATAAAATCTGATCATATTCAATTTTTTTGGGGTAAGATCATTAAAATGGAAGCAACACTTGCTGCAAGTTTACCTAAAATCATTTGGATTTGAGAATTATACAATTAATGAAAAATATTTTTTTACCAAGTGAAAACTTTGTCAAAAAACAACATCATTAATAACAAGGAGTAACATCAAATTGCGCAACATTTAAGATGTATTCATTAAGTGAAGTAAGTACAAAAATGATTTTACAAGATATGGAAAATGATTTGTTGTAAAATGAACAATTCAAGACGATTTCTTTTATTCTTAAATATATAAACAACAACCAAAGTAAGGTACAAAAAAAGGAATCCGAAAAAATTTTATACATCAGATGGTAAATCACAAAAGTCTATTCAATTATGGAAGATTTAGTTATACAATGCACCATGGTAATGTGAAAAAAGCGAGATAAAGCTTTCGCTTATCTGCTGATGCTTTAACCATA
Source organism: Hydra viridissima (assembly GCF_058129835.1). NCBI lineage: Eukaryota > Metazoa > Cnidaria > Hydrozoa > Anthoathecata > Hydridae > Hydra > Hydra viridissima. The sequence continues at coordinate 18,014,692 of NW_028324307.1, read as the reverse complement.
ACCTTTATTTTCTTTGAAAAAGTTTCTTTAATATCATATTAAAGATATTATTTTATATTTCTACTAAAGAATTTAAAAAATTACAGACTACAATAAAGCGATTTTATGAGTCATATATACAACTAATGAAATTTGGGCATTAAAATGAATAACAATTTGGATTACAGAAAAACTTTATTATAGCTTGTAAATTCTGATAAACAAACCTATTTGTAGTACGAGTTGTAAGTATGTGAGCAATTGTTATAACAATAATAAAGATATTAGTGAAAATAATTAATTAATATTGTAGGCATGAAAAACTAAATCCTTCAAACATCTGTATTGAGATTGTACTGGGGTAACATTATCAGCAGTTCTCTTGTATTTAAAATAAAAGATGGTGATTGTAGGACACATCCAATTAAACACAAGAATAGGGGAAAACCTCAATGAATGGGACAGTTTTTGAAAAATGTTTTTTAAACGTAGATAAAATTGTTTAATATATATATTTAAATATGTTTGATAACCACCGACTCTTGCTCAATGATATAGTAAAACAAAAAAGTTGGATTTGCATTTGGCTATTGGTAAAAAGAGAGTTTTATTGGAGCATGACATTTGTCATAAAAGAATTAAAAATAAACGTATTTAATTCAATCATTTTTCTAATTAGTTTATTAATTGTAAATGTAGTTAAATATATAGATACATACATAAAGACCACATAAAAAATATTTTTAACTTTAAACATTTCAACTCTAATTAAATTTCAATCAAAGTAGAACTTTCTCATTTTAGAATATTATATTTAGTTATTTTTATTTAAGTAAAATATTGCAGTATAAAGTGTGTAAATAATACCCATTACCCATGGGGATAAAAGTAAGGGACTGCAGCATCCCTCGGCTGAGCTGTAAATAATACTTTATTAAATTCATTCAATAGGTAGTATTTTGTCCCATTCATTATGCGCATCACTTTATCCAAAAATGATTAGTCACACCAAAAACACCATTAATTAAGCTTCAATGTTTTACTCACTGTAGTACTAGAGACTGCTATCTATTTAAGCATGAAATTTTATTTACCATAACTTCAAAGATTGCTGCAAAATCAGAAAAAAAAAACATTTTTAAAAATTACTTTTTACATTCGGAAACACAATAACATCCATTGTCATTACGGCCATAGACCAATAGGATGGATGAGTTGGTCATTTGAATTCTTGTTTCTATCACCCTTTGTTACAGGAATTTGAATATCCTTACGTTGATGCTTCTATAAGAATCTGAGTTTGTCCCATTCAATAATCGTCCCATTCATTAAGGTTCTCCCCTAGATTATTGTACAGATTAACAGAGTAAAAAATGCAGGAAGAAGAATATCAGTATCGAGAAGAGTATCAACTTATGATATTTTTAGCGTCAGTAAACAAAAAAGATATCGAAACAGGACATGGTTTTAACAAATTCAAAAACAAAAAACTTTTTTTAGAACTTGTCACGATTTTTAAACACTGAAATTTTTAAATTTACTGATTAATTATAACTTTTACATAACAAAGATAAGCAGTTATCCTGTTTTAACTGGTAGTCTAAGAATACATTTTAATCTCATCTGAATGAGTGATCGATAAAAAAACGGTCAATCTTTCAGACGAGGCTCATTGAGCGACAGAAAAAAATCGATACTAAGTAATATCGCAAGTTCTTGTTAGACAATTTAAGGTAGAAGAAAAAAAAAAAGTAAAAAAAAAATTGTGATAAAGTTTTTTTATTGAAGAATTGAGGGGTTTTTGAGGTGTTTTTGAGAAACTGTCTGTAAGGTATATTTTCAAAAAAGAAAATCAATGAATACTTCACCTCAAACAAGAAGTTAAAAAAATTTCATGTTTGTTTTTTTTTGAGACAATCTGGGTTATTTTACGAGACTTTCGTCTAAAATCCTGTTATAACATACTGATTAAAACGAGAAATTCCCTGTTAAAAAATTCAATCAACAAATTTCATGAAAGAAAAAAACATTTGGCGTATGAAACGATGCTTTAATATTTAACATAAACTTAATATACTTTTGGTAAAGGTGGGTGCTAAATTCAAAGACAGATGCATTCAAATAATTTTTGGAAAAATTTCGACATTTTTAATATAAAAAAGAAAGGAATTTTGTCCGCGTTAAAATACCATTTTACTGAGCTCCTTGCTTCACTTTTTTGCTTCTAAATTTTTTTTTCTGTCGCACTTTTTGTACATACTAATTAAAATATTTTTAGGAAAAAGCTATGCGTAAAAATGATCCTTTGAAAAAAAATAAATTCTTGAAAAAAGTAGTTAAATGGATAAGGTACTGATAAGCTGGCGAACTTCCATGAAATCATACGAAACAAGTATGTATGATCTAAGAGAAAACTTTTTATTCAGCATTAATGCGAACTCCTGGTATCAAAGACATACTAGTAAAGTTACTTTGCCATGAGTAAAAGTCTACCACCATATTCTTTTACTGATTAATCATAAGGATGGGAATAAAAATTAAACCATGAAAATTATGACTTCTTAAAATATAATTGCTAAATTATTGCTACCTTTATTATATATGCTTCCTATTGAATATAAATGTGTGTGTGTATATATATATATATATATATATATATATATATATATATATATATATATATATATATATATATATATATATATATATATATATATATATATATATATATATATATATATATATATGTATATGTAAAACGAAGAAAAAACTAGAAAGAAAGAAAGAAAGAAAGAAAGAAAGAAAGAAAGAAATAATATAGGCCTAGTCACCAGTATCAAGTTTCGAAAGAAGAAATTTATTTCTATGCCTGCATTTTGAAACTAATTTGTTCTTCTTATTCAATAAGGTACCTTCATTAAACATAATAATCATGTACTTCTCATGCAGGCATAGCATGCAACATTTTGTGGCCGAGTTGTACGGTTTGGAATGTTTGATTATCTTCCACTTAACAATAGGTGTGAAATTTTCTTCTTTTATTTTCCATATTTCTTTCGATAGTTCTGTGTCGTTCTTGTATTTTTCAATGTTAAAGGATTTTTTGTGGTTTGCGTACCTTAGTTTGAAAGGTGTTTCGCTGATGCCAAGATAATTGACTATTTTCAAATTACATTGGATGGAAATAAGTAAGCCGCTTTTTGAGAAGTACATGATTATTATGTTTAATGAACCGCTTTTTGAGAAGTACATGATTATTATGTTTAATGAACCGCTTTTTGAGAAGTACATGATTATTATGTTTAATGAAGGTACCTTATTGAATAAGAAGAACGAATTGGTTTCAAAATGCAGGCATGGAATAAAATTTTATTGCTTTCTTTATTTGTTTCCTTTCTTTCTTTATTTCCTTTCTTCCTTTTTATTTCATACTTTCTTTCTCTTTTTTCTTTTCTTTCTTTATTTCTTTATTTTTTTGTTTCTTTATTTATTTCCTTTCTTTCTTATTTTCTTTTTTTTCTATCTTTCTTTATTTCCTTTCTTTCTTTCTTATTTTCTTTTTTTTCTATCTTTCTTTATTTCCTTTCTTTCTTTCTTTATTTCTTTTCCTCCTCTTTTCCCTAATATGACCTCATAGTTGGATGAGCTTTCATTTAAGATTAAATAAAATATTACATTCAAGGCGATTTGATAAAAAAACCTCACGCACACATTGATTTTAAGAATTTTATTTATTAGCTTTTTGGCCAAATTTTTGAAATCACTGTAAGCGGATACAAAATTGAACACAAGCTGTAGAGTGACATGCATACAACATTATATAGGATCATTAAACGCACAAGGAAGTCAAATATTCACGATAATGTCATTAGAGAGGATGATTCTCAGTGGGAGGTTTTCCTTATTGCGGCAGGAGTCGTGCAATTCTTGCATAACTTTAATGGCACGCTTGCAGCACTGGTTGCTTCGGGCAATCTTGATTGGAGAGTCATCTGTTTTCCAGTGGGTTTTCAAGCAATTGAGAGCTTTTGGGTAGTCATTCAAAGCTTCAGATAGTTCTTCAAAATCTTCAACGCGGAACAATCGATTGCTGAACCAATAATCAGCCCATGAGTAAGAAATGAATGAACAGATTTTACGCAACCTGATCTGAGTTTCTGGCATCAAAACAAACGCAAGAAGGGCTAGAATGGCACGAGAGTTCCAGCTTGCATTGCTGATGTTTCGGATCTGTTTGAAATTCACGAAGGGGATCTCATTCCTCTCAGTTAAGTGACGGAAGACACAAGTAAGGTGGTAAAGAAACTTCATGTCATCTCTCCAGCCGCCTGATTCTTTAATCTCGGTTTTACCGTTGCTGAAGGCTGCTTTCAATTTATTGTAGTTGCTCATCAAATCCTGCACAAAGAAATACTCGATGTTTGGTAATTTAGTCGACCCATGGAGCTCATCGTCCATGACAACGCGAAGAACGCGTTCTAGCACATGGCGCTGGCAACTGATGAACTCGGGTTTGAGGTGACCTTTCCGTTCGAACATTTGCTGCAGCCGAACTACAACGCCTGTCTTCTTACCGGTATTCACGTTTGTTGTGTCGGCAACAATCATCACAACTGATCCCCACAGGTTGAACTTCTTTAACACATCCTGGAGTCCTTCTGCAATTGTTTGAGCTTTCCCATCTTTCAATTTTAGCGCAGTCAACTTAATTTCTTTAGATTCATTCTTGAGGACCACGGCCTGATATTCAAAGCCCTCAATGTGTTTGCCGTCAAAGTGCATGCTCCACTTCTCCAGATGAAGCGTGCTCACCAATTGTTTCTTCACCTGAGCAGCTCTCGTGTAGATAGCTGATTTTAGATTACTGATTGAAATGGGGTTGGGATTTCAATGCCCTCACCAGAAAGCTGGCGGCACACTACTGCTGCTCCGCGGGACGAAAGCTTTGAGCATGTAACAAGTCTTGCAATGCCTGTTGGGTTATGCTTCTTTTGCTCATTGATGCTGCATTGTCATCCTCCCAAGGACTGTCTGCACTGTTCTTGGATGAGTCCGTGCTACTTTCGGAACAATAAGGTAGCGCTAAGCTGGTAAGTGCGGACACAGTCGCTTCCATTGCCCTCTTTCGCTTGGATGGGTGGATGGTATTGAGACTAGCAGGTTTGCCAGTCAAGTAACCAACGTGACCTTTGCTCTCAATTTGCAGTTTGTAGAGATTCTCATCCTCTTTGCACAACCATTAGCTTTTCATCTTGCTCATATCAAACAGATCATTTAATGCATCAAATTTTTGTTTTTTTCTGCAGCGCTCGTAGTCTTTCAGAAGTTTTGCTAGTTTTGCACAAATGGCTTGATCAGATACATGCGGGAAGTTCAACGTTTTGCTCCATAGGTCTTTAAGCTCTACAGAAACTAAACCGATCCTCTCTCTTTGTTCTTTGGCAGTGGATTCAAGAAATTTGAAGCGTCCAATGACGTGGTTTTCAAGAGTATGCGACTACGTTCGCTCAAGGGTGCTTTTTATATTGCCACGTTGCCTCTTCTTGATGGGGCTTGAAACTGGACTAAGCTCTTTGTCCAGGTTTCCTTGTTCTTCTCCTTGTTAGAAGAGCTCTTCTTGAACGACATGTTGTCTTCTACTCAGCAACTGAAATAGGAAAGGCCTTAACGTCAATATTGATTACATAATAAATTAAAGAAAATAATATTTAGTTTTCAATAGAACTGTTATTGTTAATATATTTTATTTCAAAAGAAGCAAATAACGATTATAGAAAATGAAAAAGGGTAACACTAATAAAATATTATATGCTCAATTATAATTTGCGAAATAGTTAAATGTAACTTACCTAACAATACAAGGATCTCTTTATACTTAAACTATAGAGAATGCGCAATAATTAAAATAAGGCAATAATAATGTTGACACCAAATTAAGTTAATTAAAACTCAACTACCCGCTTTGAACATTTCGTTTATATACCAATTTATAGCAGACTGCAAAACAGCTGAAGAAAGTTTTAGAACTCTACAGAAGCTTCCCGAACAATTACGTAACTGTGACGTTATTGTTCGGGAAAATTCTATACATTTCTCTGCTACATATATACATACATATATATATATATATATATATATATATATATATATATATATATATATATATATATATATATATATGTTAATACAATTACATAAAATGCTAAAATGCCTTCATAAATAAAATTTCAAAGTGGTTTGTGCGTGACTTTTTTCAATATTTTAATGGAATAAACTTCATTTTAGTCATTAATAGGCAAAAGTTCATTCATTCGTGCTACAGGAAATAATGTTTGAGAAAAAAAATCAAATAGTCATCACCCTAATATATATATATATATATATATATATATATATATATATATATATATATATATACATATCTGGTCAATTTTCAGATATATCATAAACGATTTCTAATGAGATAATGAGAAAAAACACTTTGTCGTAAATTACCATCAGAATTTTTAGGAGGGTCTGTTAACAAAAATTGAAAATGATATAAAGATAGTTGCGATAATTGACGCAGACGTTGAGAGTCTTCGAGACTCTCAACATTTGCGTAATCAAATTGCTTTTTCGCATAAAAACAAATCCAATCTACAAGATGTTCAGAGGCTTCAAGAAGAAATTTTTGGAGAGAAACATGTTGGTACAATAAAAACTAGGTATTATATTTGAATATGCTTGGTTGCAAAAATGGAATTTGCGAAGGCAGAAAGTAAAGTGTGAGATGTAAAAACTTTGCAATGCAATATTTTAGGAGAAACACTTGCAGATATACTAAAAAAAATAAATTGAATTAAAAAATATAAAAAGAAAGTAAACCCATAGCGCCACCATGCTATACTTAACTTTGCAGGGACTTTGTTGTTCAATCTTAACATAATATTACTATAATAATTGCTATCAACATTATTAACATTAATGTTTTTTTACTTCTAGCTAGTATTATTTTTGTTATTATTGCTTCTGATTTTTATCATTATCTACATTATTATTACCATTATTGACTTTGTTATCTTAATTATTATTATTATCATCATTACTACTATTATTATTATTATTATTGTTATTATTATTATTATTATTGTTATTATTATTATTATTATTATTATTATTATTATTATTATTATTATTATTATTATTATTATTATTATTATTATTATTATTATTATTATTATTATTATTATTATTATTATTATTACTATCATTATTATTGTTGTTGTTACTATTATTATTACTATCATTGTTACTATTATTGTTTTTTATTATTATTACTATCATTGTTATTATTGTTGTTATTGTAATTTTAGCTTTTATCGTTTTCATTATTATAAACTATTAACATATATTTTTTCCCTCCAAGATTTTTAACCTGAAATAAAAATATAAAAAAGTTTTTGTTATTTAGCCAACAGGAATATGATCCATGATAAATTACCTTCTTTTTGCTTTTTCTACTTAGTTAAATTACTATTAACTATATTTTTGCTAGTGTTTATTACGTTACATCAAGTAAGAAATTCCTTCTACACTCCCTAAGTTTCGTAAATGTAAATTTGTATTAACAAAAGTTATTTGTAGTTACAAAAAATTATTACTAGTTACAAAATCTTACTTAAACAACCGTGTAGCTTAACATAAGCTACACAGTATTAAATAACAAAAAGTTGTTTGGACACTTTTTGTTATTTATTGCTATTTATTGCTATTATTTTGTGTTAAATAAATGCGAGGTATTAAAATCACTAAAGTAGAGCGACAACCCTGTGCGCTTTTATTGTCGAAATATTTATAACTATGTTCAAAAAAGATCATGTTATTTTTCCGCTTGCGTGGTACGAGGTTATAAAAAAGAAACTCATACAGAAAATAAAAATATATACATCTGATATTCTTATGAAAGCCTTGGTAAACCCCCTCAGCGTATTTTTCAACAGGACCTTGTGTAGCGATGTTTGCCCTACAAATATCACCAGAGAAGACATTGATTTTGAATATTCCTATAAATGCTTCGACAAAATTATAACAAAGACAAATTTTGAAAATAATCCTTCCTGCGATTTACTTTGCGGCGATACGGATAAGATTATGATTGGTGCGTCTTTTTCCATCGTAACTATGGTGATATTTTTGCATCGAAAGATTCTAGAGCAAATCAATCGAGAAAATACAATAAGATTAATTGATCACAAAATGTGGCTAAGAGTGAATGTTTGCCTCTAGAAAAAGTAAATGATAATACGAATAAAAAGAGACGTGACAAAAAATTTATTCGAAAAATTAAAAAGAAAGCATCTGTTTGAAAACTTGTTGGTGATCATTGAATTTCAAATAATTTTTATTCTATGTAGAGTATGGATGAGTAACTACTTTTGATACTATGTTAATTTCGGTTTTAGATCTTTTATGAAATCCATTTTAAAGACGCATTCTAATGTTTTCTACCGAGAATTCCTCAAGCTCTAAGGATTTACACTAAAAACTAGTCTAACAAAGAAAACGATCAGACCGTGAAATCTACGCCTTTTTTTCATATAAATTATTAATCCTAATTGTATTCATGTGATGGGCAACAAAACTGATTCAGAGCACAGACACAAATGAGTAAATTTATCCAACTTCACTTTTTTTATAAGAAACCTAGCAATTTAGCAAGTACTAGAAAGTTTCTTATTTTAAGAGCACTTTTTTATAACTCTTGTACTATAAGTTTCTTAAGAGTTTCTTAAGTATCAAAATAGAGAAAAAGTAAATAAAATGCAATTTGAAAACTTGTTAACTTGATAAAATATCTTATAGTCAACTAAAATTATTCAAATTCCATCAACATCATTCGATGTAATACAATCCTCAGATTTTTCCCTGAACAGAAAACAAGTTAGGAAATAATCTTCGAATTCTTAACAAAATAAGTTTCTTATCGAAAAGTAGCTATGTACTAATAGCTTCTTAAGATTTTGGGGCTTTTAATACCAGTTTCTTATACGCACGTTTCTTATAAAAAAAGTCTCTTGTTAGAGACAAATGTAGTAGCAGAAATTAAGTTATAATTGCACTCAAAATTTTTAATTTCACACCTAGCACACTTCATGTTAAAGCAAAAACGAAAATTATTGAGAGAAAACACAAAATTACGTACCACACTGTTAAAGAAAACGTAAGCTCGAAAACTTGGTAAATATTGCTTATCTTCTTTAGTTGAGTCTAAAGTTAGGGTTTTCTAAGTTGAAACTGCTTGTTTTGCGATATATTTGAAGCCCTTAGATGATTGAATTTTAAATGATTCTTTGATTACATCAGCCCGCGCATATACGCTTATAACAAAAACGAATAAATTTTTCCATATAAATGGACTTGTACGTTTTATAAAATTCTGTAAGCTACGTATTCTCTTAATACACTTTGAAATGATGTTTTCGCCAAAGTAATTATAAAAATGGCTGCATTTTTATTATACAATCCAGTCTTAAGTATTTGCAAAACTTTGTAGTTTAGGTGCTAACTAAAATGTAATGAAGATACTGATTATAGCTGTTTGCCCACCCAAACCAACCATCTGTGTTTTTCACGCAAACAAAGATAAAGAAAAGACACCAATCCTCAATGTAAAAGAAAAGCATAAAGATACGAGACGATGATCCAAAACCCACCTTGAATGTCCTTCAAAGTATCTTGACAAAGTCTTTTCAGCGTCTTGACAGTATCTTATAAGTCGACAAGGCTGATAAAGTACAGCATCAGTACACAAAATATGCTTATAACCACATCATTTCTTGGAAGACTTAATTGTTACGTTTGGAATGCGGCTCTTCATAACTGAGAATGCGCTTCGTTAAATTCATGTATCAGAAGTTTAGTCTATCATCTCAGCTGAATTTTATTCGTTTGCTACCTCATGCTGTTTTATTTTGGAAGGAAAAAGGCATCTAGAACAAGTTAATAAGCACCACATATGCATTAATGACCTTTGACTAACAGATAGATCGATTGTGGCACTCGCTTTAAACAGTCACAGTCCACACATCAGATTTTATTTTTTCATAAAAGTCTTGGGGTTGAGAGCACTGGTGTTGTTACGCTGCGCTAGTCCTCTGTTGTTAAGTCATCAACTTAACCTTAATAATGCTGAATCTTCACTTAATGGTGTTGGCCTCGGACTTTTTGTAAACACATTGAATTAAACGTTTTTGGGTTGATCTTTCACAATCCTTTTATTCTATTACCGAATTTTTTTGTTATTGACCAATTTGCATTTTGACTACAATAACGCAAATTCTAAATTTTCTTTTAGGCGTTAAGATTATTGGTTTTTTGAGCATCTTATGAGGTTTAAAGGAAAAGAAGTGGTTAAACCCTTCTCACCCATCTCGCTTACTTCCGTCGTTCTCTTCTGTCTACGATCTTGTGGCGCCTCTTCTATCTCTCATAAAGATATTAGGTAGAGAACGTAACCATTTTATTTTTCATATCTTTCTTGAAATATACATAAGTTTTCGAATTACAGTGCAAATTTGTTTAAAAGAACACGATAACTATTGTTCTCTTATCGCGTTTACCTGTAATATTTCACTTTGTAGTGCTTAAGTGCTTTGTTGAAACAGAAAGAAATTGTTTTGATTTAAATTGGCTTTAAATTTCATTTGTATTGCTTAAGTTGACATTAAAGGTGAAATAAAGTAAAGCTTGTAAGAAAATGAATTTTTTTTATAGAAAAACTGTATATCAAGTCTAAATAATTAATACTTTTAATATGAAACTATATTGAACTATGAATATAACTAAAAAATTGTTTAAGTACATGATATATCCATAATAAAAAAAAGATTCTAGATTCTCCATACTTATACTTTTAACTAAAAACAAAAGATTAGTATTTATATTCTCCCTACTTTCAAATGTTTTAAGTCAAGAAAAAAAAAAAAAAAAATCCTGCGATTAACTTTTTTTTTCCAAATAAACGAAAGATCAACATTTGAATAATATAAGAGTTTAGCTTCAACTGAAATATTTGCTCAAAATGGTTTGGTTGTGAACATGGGTGTAATCTTTTTGTATATCTAGCACTCTAAATTAACGCGTTCCTCAAATGTAAAGAGAAAGTAGGTTTTTACAAAGGCCTAGCTGTCTGGCTGTAATTTCTTTATTAAACGTCTTACTATATTCTCTAGATTTCTATTTTAGTTTACGTAAGTAGTGTTTTCTTTCTGTTTACATAAGAAAATGATTATAGTTAGTTCTATAAGACAAATGATTTGAATGTTGTGAAAAAAAAAGATTTTAAAAATACTGCAAAATGAAATTGTATTGTTATGACTTACCACAGTTGTCTATTAAACAAAAAAGTTTTGTTTAATAGACAACTGTGGTTTGTTATTTTATGATCAAATTATTAGTCAGGAGTAAACTCAATAAGTATCTGGGTCAAAAGTAAAATTAACTTTGTTTCAATAAACTTTTGATTTAATTAAATTTTTACTTCGAGAGCAAAGATTTAAAAATGTGCTTTAATTTGTTTAGATTTATGTCAATAAAATCTAAAACCTCGGAACAATTTTTTTAGATTTAAGTTTACAGTGTTTTGAAGTCTAAACGCAATGTAGTTATTTTTTACATAATTGTATAATGATTTTTTTGTCTGATTAAATGGGTTTTTTCTTTTTTTTTTTTTTTTTTTTTTTCATTTAAAAAAGCATGTCATTAAGAATTGAATCAGTGTTTTTTAAAAGGGCTGATTTGCTCAAAACCCGTTTTTGAGAAAACTAAAAAAAACTCTTTATATCTTTTAATGTTAAATATACAAAATTTGTGTAATATATTTTTAAAAAATATATGCAAGAGTAACATCTTAATACATTTTGATAATTGTTATAACATTTCGTTTGTTAATAATTAATGTATGAAATTTCGAAAAATTGGCCCTTTTAAAAAAAATCGAATATTTCGAAATCGAAACTGTTTACACTTACCGCGTTTTGCGGCTAAAAATACAAATCAGCCGGAGAGTGATTTTTTTAAAAAGGGCGTATTTGAAGCAAACTTGCCTTTTTAAAAAAAAATAAAAAACTTTCAGGTGGGCTTTATTTGTGTAAGAAGATAAAATTTAAACACATTTTTAACATAAACTGATGAAGCTATCATAGAAGGACACAAAACACACTAAAAGTGAATTTCTAAAAAAATGTCAAATCAGCCCTTTTAAAAAACACTGATTCAATTTTAATTTCATCTCATTAAATATTCATATAGAAAATTCAAGCAGATAAGGCTGGAACACTCAACCAATAAAGAGCAGTGTGGCAAGTCAGCTGTACAACGCCAACAGTTTACATTTTTCCTAGTTTTACGTTGAAATCGTTTTTGTAAAGTATGTCAGGCTGCCAACATAACTTTCTTCTCATTTTTAGCTTCGCATAGTTATCAGGGAAGTCTCTAGAATTCAAATTAAACCCACCAAATAGTTGTTCTTTTTATTCAGCTGTTTTTGGCATAACTGAGACAGGTTTCTCTATGATTATGTTTTCAAATGAGGCTTATTCCCCTCTTACTAAAAAAAAACATCCCCTCTTTTTAGGGGGATGTTTTTTTTAGTAAGAAGTTTAAAGTAATTGACTCATCATCAAGGATTTAATAAGTGATTCCTTGATGTCCTATACAACTATTGAGAGAAAGATTAATTGTATTTGGAGCAAAAATCATTGTATATGGCTTAATCATTGTTAAGACAAAATGGCAAGTACATTATGGTTAAGGATGGTTTATATTACGAGCTTTTTTATCTTTAGATTGTTAAATTTTTCTTTTGTCCTCTACCTTCAATTTCCACTTCTACTTTCAGAGGATAAAAGGAAACTACTATGTTAACATATGTTAAGAGTTCTGTAAAATATTATGTTATTTATCAATCAGTTGTTGAGGGGAAAAGCCTTTTTTTAAAATGCTCGACTGTATAAAAATAAAACAGATTGTTGCCAGTGAAAAAAAAAAAATGTGTAAGATGCTGTATAAGCTCAACCATCATTAAAAATACATCTTGAAATTTGTAAATTAAACAAAACAAATGTGGTAACAGTAGGTGACTCAATAAACAGATATTAAAAGTATCATCTCAATAACTCAGACTATCGGCTGTGAAAGATATCTTTGCAGGGGCCCAACACTTCAAAATTTAATATTTTACATTTGCACTAAAGCTTACAAGAAACTTGTGTGATTTTTTATAAGATTACTAGGGAAATATTTAACTCTTAAGTTTGGAGTTTTGTTTACACTTTTTAAATAAAGTGCTTAATACTAAAAAACATTGATTTTAGAAGAATCTCTTATATAAACATGAATGAACAATTGGTTGATGGAGAAGATGACGCCCGCTCTGAAAGATTCGTGGATACCAATAAAAGTCAAATATGTAAAAGTTCTAATCTTAATGATCTGCTTTGTTTTTATCAAGGAGATGATGTTAGTAAACGGATGGAAGCTGTGAGGAGATCGATTTATCACATACGCGACAACTGGGAAAAGTTTGACCAATTTATGAACAATTTAAAGAGCTTTTTGACACAGCAAAATGGCGAGTTTTATCCTGCCCTAGAAAAGATATTTGAACGTAAACGTAATTGGTGGGATGTTGAGAATAACACCGCAGAATTTCCTTCTCTAAAGGATGAGTTTGATGTAATACACACGTATACGACAGACGAAGGCTTTAAGGAAATCTTTAAGATTATTGACAATATATTTCGAGACGGTTCATCAGTAAACTTTAACGACAAGATCATGAATGCTGTGTTTCTTATCGAATTAATTAATATTGACCTCTACAACTACGTGCACAAGTATCCAAATTACCAAACTTTTGATGATATTGTTTATCGAGGGATGGCCGTTCCAAAAGATAACTTCGATGTTTTTGAGAAACTTTTGAGTCAGCCCATTGAGAAAAGGTACATATCTATTCCTTTAGGGTTGTGGTCTTCTAGTTATGATGAGGGTGTTGCTGTTAAATTTGTAAAAGACCAACTGAAAAGAAACCCACAAAGTGTTCCGCTATTGATGAAAATCCACGTGTTGAATCTTGATGATGAACACTTGCAGTTTTATCGCGAAAAGTACAAGCAGAGCGTAGTAAGCACCATATGCGCAGTGAATGTGGAAGAAATTTCTTTTTACAAACATGAAAAAGAAGTTCTGTTACGTGGTGGGTTTTTCCAAGCTTTAAAATTCTATTACAAGAATATAGAAGGTATTGAATTCAACGTTTTGGATTTGGTGATGCTAAATACCAACAGGGATCATCTAAGTAATCCTATTCTGTTGGGAGCTTTGGATGAAGAAGCAAGAGTTTTATTCGGAAATATGGTTGGATTTACTCGAAACAAGTTTATTGTTAATTACTGCAAGGAGAATAAATTAATTGAAGATCTGGATTTATATGAAAAAGCTCTCTCCAATAATGAAAAAAAACTAAAGGAATTGATGCAATAAAAGTTGAGTTTAGTTTACATTCGATAGCTGTTTTAATCATTCCGTCACAAATTTTTTTTTTTTTTTTTTTTTTTGTTTGTTAAGTAAATTCGAAGTTCAAATCATTATATTTGAATTACTTGCTATCTTTTTTTTCATAGAAAACGCCGTAAAACCTTTTTTTTTTTTTTTTTTTTTTTTTTATGTTGAATTTTTTTAATTCAAAAAATTTTTTTTATGTTAAATTTTTTTAATTCAAAAAATTAAAATTTTTAAATTCAAAATTCAAAAATTTTGTAACGGTGAGAAAGGAAAGCATTAGGTGCAAATACAAGAGGGCGGAAATCAGTAAATCAACTTGAAGCGATGGTGTGGGTTCAAATCTTTACTTCTAGAACTCTCTTGTATTGGGATCTCAATCTTGGTAACAAGATATCATGACTGATTAATAACACATGTTAAATAACAATATATTTTAAAAGAAAAACGAAATGAGTTCGCTCCAACCAAAATTCAGTCAGTGATCGATGGTATCTAAAAAAAATTCAATTATTTCGAA
The DNA here is from genome assembly GCF_058129835.1 of Hydra viridissima. Lineage (NCBI taxonomy): Eukaryota > Metazoa > Cnidaria > Hydrozoa > Anthoathecata > Hydridae > Hydra > Hydra viridissima. The sequence continues at coordinate 17,999,649 of NW_028324307.1, read as the reverse complement.
GAGCTCACTTTAATTGATGAGATTGAAAAGTAATATTCAAAAAAGTCAAAATAGGAAATGATTGAGAATCTGTCGGAAGTTCGAATGAGAAATTAAGTTTGGTCAAAGTCAAGTTTAAAATCTTGAAGGAAAATACTTTTTCTAATCGATTTTAAATCATAGACGTTAAATCATAAAAAATGTTCAATTCAACAGAACTCTTCATCCCTACATCTCACAGAACCAAACAGACGGGGACGTAATTTAAAAAAGTCCATCCTATTGAAGTGGGAATCAAGAGGAAGAACTCTTATATTGTGAGACTTAGGCCAAGTGACAAGCACGCCTCCACTTATCAAGAACCTTAAATGCTATTTATAGATTTTTAGTCCTAACTGTAATGCTGGTCAAACTACAACAGTTTAAGTTAAAGAAATGAGGAATATTTTCCATCACAAAATACTTACCATTATTTTTAGTTATTTTCTGTATGTATGCAGCAGCAGTTTTTAAATATATCTTGAAAATGATCGCGAATGAATATTCTTGAAAGTGATCGCGAATGAATGATCTTGAAAATGATTGCGAATGATAATAACATGAAAAAAAAGAAAATTGAAATTATAACCTGGGTACTCGGGTAATAATTGCAAGTACCAGGGTGTAACCATACCATGGAGTGTACCCGGTTGCGGTACAATTAGGTGTACCCGGTGACTTTTCTGTAACCAACAAATCATCCTTAAAAATACTTGAAGATAAAAACAAGAACAAAATTATAGTGAAAAAAGAAAAGAAAGAAAGTATAACATTAAAAAAAAAAAAAAAACCATGGAAAAATGTGTAAAAAAGAAAAAAAAAATTAATGTGAAAAGAGAAATAATTTCGAATTTCACAAGCAATATTCAAAGTCGTTTTTTTTTTTTTTTTTTTTTTTATTTCCACACAGGAGAGTTTTAGGTTGAAACATCTTTTATGCAGATTGAGAAAACATTTTATTGGTATCCACGAATCTTTCAGAGCGGGAGTCATCTTCTCCATCAATCAATTGTTTATTCATGTTAAGAGATTTTTCTAAAACCAATGATTATTTAGTATTAAGCACTTTATTCAAAAAGTGTAAACAAAAGTCCAAACTTAAGAGTTAAGAATTTCCCTATTAATGTTTTAAAACATCACCAGAGTATAAGAGGCCAACAAAAACAATTCTTGATTTTATTTGGCTAACTTTGAACCTTTGGAACTAAATCCAGAGTTACCACATATCAAATAATATAGAGCCTTAACACTTGTACACACAAGCCTAATTTCTATCTATTAGAATCCCTTGACTCTAAAAACAATAGTTTTGATGTATTGCATGTTGATATTAAGTGTTCTTTCTATTTTTGCACTATTTAGAGCCCGCAATTTTTTGTGTGCCCTCGGGAGAATTTGGAATAATGCTTACAAATTTGTCTACAGTCAAAATATATTGAACATTTCAAAATTAAATAGATTTTTGGCAAAGTTGAAAAGTTGTATTCAATTTTTAAATTCTTAATTTACACCTAATAATATTATGGTTAGATTTGGAGAACAGTGTAAAGTTTTTGAGGAAAATTTGAACTTACCAATTTCTAGTTCTGTTAAAGACCACTTTTAAGGATGTAACTGGTGCCCTTAAATGTTTTAATTTCAACGGCAGCTGAAATTAGAGTTTTATAAAAATTTGAAAACCCAGACAAATATTGCTCAAATAACTCGATCCCCTGTCTTGTACTTAATAACCTTTCATTTTTGTCTGTTTAAATCATCAATTTTTCTCAAAACATGCAAATCACATCTTATCAGAATTAGTTTGGCTAAGTAAAAGTCTGAAAATTAAAATAATAATAATAATAATAATAATGTAAATCTATTTTCAGTTACAAGAATAAAAAGTTCCATCTTCGATGGAACTTTTTTTTTTTGATATTTTTTTTTATATAAACGTTTCTCTTTTGATATTTCAAAGAAAATTTTTCAATGGAACAAAACATGAGGCATAAGTATTAACTTTCAAAAGAGAAATTTTTTATATGAAAATAAAAATTTGTTTTGCGAAAAAAAACAAAACAAAACCTAAAATGTAAGTGAAATCATCCAACAACCAACAGCAAGATATTTTAAATTCATTATTTTCCTAATACTTCAGAAACGAGGCGTCGTCATGAATTAACATAGTATATTGGGTTTCTACTAGTGGAAAAATAAAATAAAGAAAATAATTGAGATTTTAAAAATATCCGTCAATATCAAACTTTTCCGTTAATAATAAACTGATCAAATGATTAAAATGTTAGTATTTCATATATTAGCAAGATTTGATTAAATTTATTTGAACAAAAAAACGAAAAAAATACTTTTCTCAAGGATTTCTGTTTTAAATAAAGGGGAGGGGGGGATTATGTCCCTCAAAAAAAGCCTGAGAGACGAGATCTTTTGGTTCCACAAAAAATTCCTGGTAGGAAAAATAATTTAAAACTCTAAAAATTAAAATTACTTGTTATTGGGATTCCATAGAAAAAAAGTTTAAAAAAAATCATATTCTAAATTCAGGTTTCATGTTCAAGAAAGTTAAAATAATTTTTGAATTTATATTTTGAACCGTTGCTTAAACACAACATTTAAAAACGTAATTAAATATCACGTGAGAAACGTATTTAAATATCATGTGAGAAAAGTTTAGCTATTACTCATTCACTTTATAAATACTTGGATAAATAAAAATAAAGCAACATTTATTTTGTTTATTTAATTGTTTGAATTGTTTGTAACCAAAGCTGTCATTTAAAAAATATTTTATTTGGATTTATTTGTTGTTTCATAAAAGTAAATTTTTTCAAAAAGCTGCAAATTTTTTAAGGCGCGTTGTAATTTAAACATTACTTTATAAAAACTTTTTAAGAACTTATAAATATTTTCCATTAAAAAATAACTTGGAGCTTAATATGCAAACCAATACAAGATTTTTTTAATCTTTTGCAAAATGTTGGAGAATGGTGGCGCAATCGCTCGTTTTGTTTGCGTTTTGGATGAGTTTTTTTCTTGGGCAGCTTCTTAACTTTGGATGGATTATGTTGCGTCCTCTGATATCTCATCGTTCTCGACAGGTTCACCAACACTTCTAGTTTCGGTGGAAACAGTCGGAAACATCGAGTCAGACACATTTTTGCATGCGCTCTTAACTAAGTCAATACTTGATGGTCTAAACAGGATTCAAGGAAACAGGTTGGTCAACAAGCAACTTAGTTCTGAAATTTTTATGCTATATAATAAAAAAACTATTTTAAATTTTCTATAATATTTCAAAATGAATAAAAGATTTCGAATATTGCTTCGTTTTTAAAAATGTCCCGTAACGCAGACGTTTGTTAAATAATACTCTAAATAAAATAAAATTAATTTGCAATCACGTCATAAAAAGTTGAATTCTTCTCGCGCGCGCAAAAAAAAAAAAGATTTCAAAGGCTAATGGCGCAATTAGAAAAAGAAACAGCAATTCAATAGACCCTTAGGATAAAATTTACCTGCAATCAACATATTGAACTAAACCCATATATTTTGGTAAACTGGAGATCTGCGAAACATACAATGGAACCAAGTAACCATTGTTATTCTTACTCCTTGAACAGCACAGTGCAATGTTATATTGTTCAATGCAAGAAGAATCTTGTAAATAATGAGGACTAAGCAACGCTACAACACGGGCGCAGCTTTTCATAACCTTCAATAATGTAATAATGTAAGCAAATAACATAAGAACGAAATTTGAACAAAGTTTGCACGATTCCAATAACAAATTTTCAGTAAAAATTTAAAATAGTTGAAGAAAGTAGAATTCTTTTTATATGTGCTAGAACTAGACTCTTTTTTTTTAATACCCAATAATTGGATGAATGTTTTATAATAATGTATACCTTATATATTTTTTCTTGCCACAATTCATTTTCATTTATTTTTTGAGGCTTTACAATTCGAATCTTGTTATTCAAAGTGCCAAACATCTTAATTATTTCATCTGCAAGCTGTTGATCGTTATCACTGTACGACATATAAATGTAAAAATCATCCTGAAGAATAAAAAAGACACTGATATATATATATATATATATATATATATATATATATATATATATATATATATATATATATATATATATATATATATATATATATATATAAAAACAGATGTATTGAATAGTGATCGACTGGAATTCGGTTCGGATCCGGCCGTAATTTTGGCCGGAACAGAAATTCCGGTTCCGGGTATTTTAAGATTTCGGTTTCGGCCGGATTTCCGGTTCAAAATGCTACCGAAAATATATATTATAGAGCTTTATTTAGCATAATAGCGTTATTATCATTTTGATAAAAATAGTTAAAAAAATTTTTTAATTAGTGGTTAAGCTTGAGAATTAGTGTAAATAAAATTTGGCTTTGTTTGAAAACTAATTAATTTTCTTGTTTAAATTAATTTTAAGTTAATATTCATATCTTGTAATGTTTTTATCGTTATCATTTGAGCTGGACATACCTCATTCTGAATCTCACCAGCTCATTTGCCTAAATACATTGTCATGGCCCAAATGGAAAATTTTGAATCTCCTAAAGATGAATTGGCTCCTGCAGCTCAAAATCTGATGGAAATGAAAAAAAACCCCGTCTTTTTCGCACATTGTAAAATTTATTGCGCAAAGGGGCAAAATGCACATTCATCTTCCAAAATGATTATGTGCACTTTGATTATCCAATGGCTTCTCTATGCCTTGGGTTTTGGAAAAAACTTAGAAAAAAATGAAAAATTTGGATTATTTTTATTACTTTAATTTTTGTTTAAATTAGAACTAAATTTTTAAAAATAAATTACTTATTTACGGTTTCGGTTTCTGTTCCTGTTCGGATTTACTTTCGGTTCCAGTTCCGGTTAGGAATATTTAGAACCTATAACCGGTTTGGTTCCGGTTCCGGCAAAATCTATGTTCCGATCGATCACTAATATTGAACACTATTCAGTACTTACCAGTTTTTCTTGAGAAAGTCTTAATGGATTTCGAATGAGTAATTTTTTTTTTAGTACAGCAAAATGATCACACAACTTTGTTATTGCATCATCAAGCTTGTTAACATTAGGAGCATACAGAACAATCCTAAGTAAGCTCAATGGAAGACCAGCTTGCATCCAATGTGTAGATCCATCAAAAATCAACTCTAACATATCATTTTTATTGTAGGACTGAAAAAAAATAGTTATGTTTACAACGTACATTTATATATTAAGTATGAGTGAGTAAACATGATTAAACTTTGTGCATAATTTAAGAGGAAAAAAAAGTTTTTTTAACCAAAAAGTTATTTGTAAGAGGACATTTTTTAACCAAAAAGTTATTTGTATGAGGACATTTTTTAACCAAAAAGTTATTTGTAAGAGGACATTTTTTAACCAAAAAGTTATTTGTAAGAGGACATTTTTTAACCAAAAAGTTATTTGTAAGAGGACATTTTTTAACCAAAAAGTTATTTGTAAGAGGACATTTTTTAACCAAAAAGTTATTTGTAAGAGGACATTTTTTAACCAAAAAGTTATTTGTAAGAGGACATTTTTTAACCAAAAAGTTATTGTAAAGTTATTAGAGATTCCTTGCCAGGTTTTTTTGTAGATTCTTTTAAGAGTGAAACCAAGTCATAGATTAAGCAATATTTAGGCAAATTTTGCAAGTTATGAGCTTTTGCATCTCTCATCAAGCCACAAAAGCATGCTTTTTGAGTAATCCGATGTCACTAGGTAAGAAAGAGATGTTTTTATCTGAGTAATCTCATTTATGAAAGGAGTGGGTTTCTTCTTGATACAATTTTCTAAAGAAACATATTAACTGATTGCAAGGTCATTTTGAGAAAAATTAGCTTTTGAAAATACTCAGAAAGGAAAATGCCAACTCAGCAACTTGGTTTTCTTATTTGTAGTTCGCCAATAATACTAGAAGTTTATTCAGTATTGCTTAATTAAAAAGGTCCATTTTTGAAAAGTGTGATATTTGCAGCTCATCAAAAATATAAACATGGTTCATACTTTAAATTTTTAAAAATCTTTTAGAGAATATCCTCATAGCAGGGAAGTTGAGCTTTTATGAATTTCATTCAAAAATATTCTTCAAAATGCCTTCAAAATCAGCAACTTTTTTTTGAGCTTTCTTTTCACAAGATCTTTTCTGTGTTGATCAGGAGATGAAAGTCATGAATAATCAAAATTTGCAAAAATGACAGACTTTGAATATCAAAATACAACTTTAAAATTCTTCAAAAAAAGAATTTAGTTATGCTATGCAATCAAATGTCACGGGACATTTTTTGCATAGCATAACTGAAACAGTGTCGAGTAATAAACTTGTTAGTCAAAAAGTTTACCACTCTCACCACTACCACTTTCAAGCAAAGCATCTCTACCACTTTCAGTCATTCCACCTCCACCACTTTCAAGCTAAGCCACCTCTACTGCTTTCAAGCAAAGCCACTTCTACCAGTCTCAAGCAAAGCACAAATTATTAGTCAAATTTTCCAAAAGGATCAGCCACTTACAAACTAGTTTAAAATGATTTCATATAGCATACAAACATCAACACAGAATTTTATGACAGCCTAAAAATTAAACATTTAAGTTATTTAGGTCCTTCAAAGATCAATAAGAGACATCTTTTCAGAATGTGTCTTTTGTCAGTGCTTTAATAGTGCTATTTGACTAATGTCAGAATGTCTAATGTTTTCTAGCAAAGATTAAATACTCCCTGCACTGATGCCTATTTTAAGAAAGACACAAAACCCCTTTACAAGTTAATAAGGATATTGGTTCAAATTGGTGGCCTAAATTTCAATTAAATTAAAAGCAAAATTTTGATCAAAACAGAATTTAAGTTTAAAAGCTTGAACATTGCAACAAAGTCAACAAAATAGCAGGGTTCATTTCTTAAAAAACTTTTCTAGACCTCCTAACCCAAACATTATTGAGCAAGGAATTCAGAAAATTCACAAAATAAGGAAGTCATTTTTCTATCAGTTTTGACATAGGTAAGAATCCATCATTATGTGAATTTTAACTGCTTTATTTAAATGATTTCCAGTTATTTGGAAAGGTTTTTGCCAAACTGAGAGAGCTATTCATAGCCAAGGTTTTCTAAATTCAAAAATTGAATTTGTACAATTACAAAGTTGCAGCAATTACTGATGGTGTTAGTCTCATGTTGAGATTTGGAAAAAAGACTAGTCCCATTCACATTGCCTTTTGCATATGGTAACTTTCTTTGTTTGTTATAAGTCACATAAGAATATTGATGTTTTCACTGATGATGTAATTGATGAGGAAGATTATAATAAGAAAAAAAATATAAGGTAAAAATGTAGACTTATCAGAGAATTGGAACTTTATATAAGATAGCTGCAATTGTAGTTAAGTACTCGCAACTACTACATAAAATTGCTGCAATTGTAGCTAAGGTTCATAACATTATTAAAATGCTCAGGATGTGATGATGAAAATCTTCAACTTCAGTCATCCACACTTTCAATCCAAAAAACATTGGTTTATTGGATTGCAAAACTCAACAGAATACCCTTCCCAGAATGCTACAAAGATTTTATAAATTTTGCAAAGAGGTAAATATTTTAACAATAAAACAAATATATTAAGTAAGTTGTAGAGTGTGGATTAAGTAAGTTGTGGAGTGTGGATTAAGTAAGTTGTGGAGTGTGGATTACGTCTTTTTACTTCTACAACAAGTTTTCAACAGATTAAAATTGTAAAAATACTTTCTCTTAAAATTACTAGTTTCTAGTCTCCACTGATGTGAGTTTAATTGAAAAATGTTTTTATGATAGCTTCAAATAAGCTCATTCTTTTCTCCACAATTTTAGATACAATCTCCTCTATGGGGTTTAGCTTTAATCAGAGGAATTTTGAATAAATAAAGCAAATTTAGTAGTTTTAGAAATCAGATTTTTTAGATTAAATAAATATGATGAGGATATGCTAACTGTATAAAGTTTATAGCTTCACAAAAGATATTTAACTAAACTTACTGAGAAGTGGGAAGTTGTGCAAAAATACACAAAATACTAAAGTTTAAAGAAAAAGAAAAGTATTTCAATAAAACAGAGAAATGTTTTTCTAGGTTGTCATAGAGAACATTTGGTCCATCATTAAGCAAAAGCGCAAATCAAAATTATGAAAACTATTATGCTGATACTTATTGGGCTTTGTGTTGCAATACGCTTTTTTTTATCAGATTTAGTTAGAGTTAGCAATAGATTTTTCTGCAATTTGCATTTTGAAAGCATGTTTATGAGTTGCACTACAAGCACTTCTGATAAGAAAAAAACCAGCAAATTTCAGCTTTATAAATTCTGTTGTTTAAGAGGGTTTAAACATATAATAATTGTCACTGAAGGTGTTTCACAGATTGTCTAAAATCTGGGCAAGTACATGCAAGTTAAGGCAAAATAAACAAACTTATGCCACTAAGCCATCTTTAAAACAGTCACAGAAGACCAGGCAATGAAGTCTTATTTCATGATAATTGGTTAGCCCCTTACCAACGCCATAAAAGAATTACACAAAGTAAAAATCACGGTACTCCTAAGCAGCCTCAAGCATGAAACTACCAGCTTAATAACATTCTTCTCTAACTATTAGAATTTCAACCAGGACCAGAATTTAAACAGAAGAAAAAAAAACACTTGATAAGTAAAAGGCTATGGATCCATCATCATGCACACAAAGCTAGGCTTCTGCCATGATCCTGTGTGTTATTAGCAGTGAGAGTGGTGTCATGCCACTGGGACTCAGGGTAAACTAATTTTAGTGTGTTTTACATTAGAATTTGTAAACAAATTAAATAGTTTTATAAAATAATGTTTTTCATGGTGCATTAATCCAAGTTTATCCAAGTTTATCCAAGTTTATCCAAGTTTATGCCACAGTCTATATACACTAATTTGTGTTTTGCTCCTTACGAAAGAGTAGGATATGCTCAAATAAATAGGACAAAATATGTGAAATAAAAATTAAAACATTAAATAAAACAAACCTGATCTCCTGACGCTAATAGTGGCATTACCACTGTTGTATTCTGATTTTTGCAAAATGCAATAAGTGATCTAAACACTTCTGCAATCGCTCTGGGTGGATTTTTGAAGTTTCCTTCATAGCATAAAACACTTTTCATAAGAAAATTTGGAGTTTCTGACCACCAGCATGAAAATAGGCTAAGAAGATCCTCTTCTTTATTCTTAGATAGATTTTCAACAGATAAGTTTAATTTGTTATGCAAAGCACCAATAACAGATGTGGGTGTAGGACTATAATCATCTGAAATGTAAAGTGAAAGCTTTTATATCTTTTTTAAGCAAATGAGTATAATCAAGTGTGACATACATATGGGTCACAATCAAATGTTACATACAAATGGTGCACATTAAATGTAACATACAAACAGGTCCTAGTCAACTTTAACATAATGGGTACCATTCAAATGTATCATGTAAATGACTCATTCCATGCAAAGTGAATTAGGTTTACCCAGGCACTATCTCTGTTTTTGGTAAAACTTTGCAAGATTATTTGTTAAACGAATTCCTCAAAAACTTTTTCCTGAGTAAATGTTTAAATTTTCTTTAAAAATGCTGTGGAAGTTTTTTGCAAACTTTAAACCCAAAGTATTTTTAAAATAAAGTAAGTTAATAAGTAATTTAAAATAAGTCATGATTTATAACAAGAATCTTTTTGCTAACATAAATAAATATTCAAGCCAACAGCCTAAAAACCAGAAAAATTATTCAGGAATTTATTTTAAAGCTCAATACACAAATGGGTATTCGAGATACAAAATGTCAAATTTGGTGAGTTTTAACACATAGTGAGTCTATCATTTTTGATGAAAACTAAATATTGGATGTTATCCAGTGAGAAGTTATGAAGTCATCAAAGTAGCCGTAGTTAGGTATTTAAATTTTATTTTTAGTATCTAAATATATTGTCTTAAAGGGTTGAAAATAAAAAATATTTGTAATTTTTTTGTAAAAAAAAAAATTCATAAAATTTGTTTTAGCAATTTTACCAAAAAGATAAACAGGGAAGTTTGAAAAAAGCTCAAAATTCATCAAAAACTGAGAAAACAAAAATTATTGCCATTTTTAAACTTAAAATTGTTAAATATAAGTAAAACAACAAAATAAAGATTTACAAAATTTATTCCAAATATTTACTGATAAATGATCTTTATTAGTTAATAATTGCATAAAATTTGTTTTAGCAATTTTACCAAAAAGATAAGCAGGGAAGTTTAAAAAAAACTCAAAATTCATCAAAAACTGAGAAAACAAAAATAATTTCCATTTTTAAACTTAAAATTGTATAATATAAGTAAAACAACAAAATAAAGATTTACAAAATTTATTCCAAATATTTACTAATAAATGATCTTTATCAGTTAATAGGAAACAAAATTCTTAGTCAATCAAGAACTTAGCTTGCAAAAAAATATTTCTTTCAACATGATGCTAGTGTTAGATATTGTCCCTTATCAAACTTTTTTCTTTTTTTGAAAATAAGTTAACAAAATATATGTAGTTGAGTTTACCACCAAAATATTAAATACTTTGAGGAACTAAATGATAAATATCAAGAGCTTGTGACCATACAAAGCAAAGTAAAACATTTAACTTATTTTTAACCACCAAAGGTCTATATATGCAGATTCAAAACTCATTTGGTAGAATATGCTTCAATACTTTAAAGTAAAAAAAAGTGTGCCAATTTCAAGAAACATATATCCACCATTAAAAGACCAAATGAAAATCTGATCATTTTTTAACAATACTTGACTTAGCTGAAAATTATGAGTCTTTTTAATTTAATACTTCACCTACAGAACCAATCAAATCATCCAAGAACATTGATGGAGGGTGCAGGCAAAATATAAAATGAGTTATATTTTCCATCATACTGAGGATTTTATCTAAAAGATCATTTTAACAAGTTCAGCCAGCAGGAGAAAGATGGAATTAGTTGACTTTTAAAATTAGTACCATAAAACTATTTCATAGCAGTACAAAGTGAAATTTATAAGACTTTTATATTTTTTTATAAATAATTTCTTGCAGAAGATTAGAAATTATCTTTCAACTCAATAAACTTCTAAGTTTAGCATTAAACTCCATTTAAATTAATGTCAAGTTTGACTTAAAATTAAACATCTTATGGATAAACAATTGCTACTTGTAGTAAATGCTTTAGAATTACTTAGTATTTCTACTTCCCACGAATCTCCACAAAATGTTTGTTAACACCACTAAAAAAATCAAAACAATTAGTAATTTAAATATTAGTCCTTAAAAATAATCCAATCAGTGGCTTAATGTGGCAGGAGTGGCAAAAATGCAATTTAAAAACTGGCAGGAGCCAATATTGAGATCATAAAAGCACCTCACCAATCTATTTCCAATAATTATTTTTCTAAAAAATGACAACCAGTCATCTTTAAAAAATGACAGCCATCTTTAAAAACTCAGTTAACTATTTTACCACTAGAACCCTTATATTTGTGTGTTGAACTTAAAGTCTATTTTTCTATTTTGAAGGTAATCTTTTTTTTGGTTTTTCTTTGGCAGGAGTAACAAATGATTTTCATGATTTGTTCACTTTACAATCATTAACTTTTTTGATTGAGCATTTGAAACCAATAATGCATTAACAGATAAATAACATTATAAATTTTTATTCATAAAACTTGCATTTTGTTATTGTTGTTGTTGTTGTTTTTTTTTACAAAGAAAATACCAGTTTTCAAGAATATTTAAAAAACATACAAAATTAGTAACAATATAGAAAACTTCAGATATTTTATAAAGTTCTGAGTTATACTAAAGCATTTCAAATAAAAACAAAAATAAAATTATAAATTTAAACTGCACTAAATCAATTGGCTACGAAAATTTTACGTATGTAAATGCATTTACATATGCATGTTTATGTATATATCTGAAATATGGTGTGTATTAATACCATTTAATTGCCTCACGATGATTTTGCTATATTTAAACCCTGAAAAAAAAAAAACAAGTCTTATAAAAAATTTAGAAAAACAAACCTTTAATAGCAGAAATGACTAGAGCATCAAAAGATCTCTCCAACTGGGTAATATCACCAACGCATAACTCTATTTGTAATGATCCATGTGGTGTAGAAACATCTAATTTATCCTTTAGTATTAATGCCATTTTAATATTTTAAATATGAAAATAATGCCTAGTTTGAGTAGAAAATATTATGAAATGTTAATGAAACTATATCAATTTTGTGAACACTCAAACGAAACTAAAGATTAACTTTCGCTTTACAAATATGTTTAGCTTTGTGACGTCACATAAGTCTCAAAAAGAAAGTGAATTAAATTTTTGAATTAAATTTTTCATGTACAAACATCTGAAATAAGATTACATTAAATATTAAAGTTCCACAAACATTTGAAATAAGATTACATCAAAAATATAAGTTCTTATTTCACAATATACTCCCGGAGATAGGAAAATTTTGACAAAAAAATTGACAAGTTTTGAGTTTCACTTTCTTAAACCCCCAAACTTAGGATTTCTAAGATTAAATATATTGGATCTACAGTAAACTCCCGGTTATTCGAACCTCCTAAGGGGAATAAGAATTTACTTCGAATAACCGAAATTTCGAGTAAGGGCCTGTTTATATGGAAAGCGGGCTGGCTCATTTGCCGAGATATCGATGTCATCAATATTTTAACTTAATTTTATTTTGCGTTTATCTTAATATAATTAGTACAGAAACGTTTAACGTTTAATGTTTAACGTTGTTTCGTCATTAGTTACTAGGCTTTGAAAAAGCGCGTTCTCTAAATGCACGCGGCCATTAAAGAAAAATTTCTTAAGCGAGTTAAAACTTTTTTCCTTACATAAAGAATCATATTTAGATAAATGATAATCGTTAAGACCATATTATAATTGAAGTAAGTATATAAAATAGTTATATATACATTTTTATTAGATAAAGTAGAAAGGATTTAAATTTTTATCAGAAAAAGTAGGAAGGATTTTAATTTTTTAAATCGTTTGTATTTTGTTTGTTTTAGCTTTTCTTTTAGCAGTTTTATTTTTGTTATTTTATTTTTTAGAAGGAAAATAAGGGTATGGATGTTATTTAAAGCTATACTAATGCTATTTCCATAAAGTAATTATTTCTACTTTGAAATTTCTGTTATAATATTAACTATTTTTGTTCTTTTTTAGAAAATTTAGAAAAGTAAATTAAAATTTTGTGTCAACACTGACATGGCAAATCACATGTTATTGTATATAAAGGTTAAATTTTGTTATGAGGATTACAGTTCTTATGAGAAAAAAAAGAAGGTAAAGAGTATTGTTTGTAAATATATATTTTGTATCTTTTTAAATTTTCACGCATCATTTTCAAAACTTTTGTTTGCACACGTTTATTGTTTGCATGTATGTTTTTTTGATATGTATGTGGATGTGGTAATAAGTGCTTTATAGTTGTTTTATCAATGTTTTTTTTATAATAATGTAAAGAGTTTTTTTATTGTTTGTGTATGTGTTAGTATGAGCTATATAATTGTATTAAGTATGTATATAAGGTATTTGTTTAAGTATATATTTAACCTTATATACACATTTAAACACATTTATTGTGCTTATAGTTGGTACATATGTTTATATTATGTTGTTTCCATGTTTTCAAAGTGCTGTGACTTGATAAACATCTACCTGAAACTCAATTAGTGTATTTTAGAGAAGGAGCAGAACAAATGGCTTTAGATCGTGCAGCTCAACGTGATACGCACCTAACAGCATGGTTTAAGTTAAATACTGAAAATGAAAGAGCACACTGCTATTTGTATGTAGACATTCCTTATCACTTTATATTTGATGATAAACATTGTAAATGGAAGGTTAGACAAAGAGGTGGTAATAAGGTGATATTAAGAATGTATAAAGTTAATCCAACTGGAGAATTGTTTTTTCTTAGACTGTTAATTTTGCAAGCAAAAGGAGCAATATCTTGGGAGGATGTGCGTACTGTTAATGGTATTGTCCTTGAAACATTTTGTGAAGTATTGAAAAGTCTGTTGCAAGATGACACTGAATGGTAGAATACTCTTTCTGAGGCGGTTTTAACACATATGCCAAAGAAAATTAGACAGTTGTTTTCAATTATTTTGACCTTTTGTGAACCTGACAAGCCTTTAGTAGCAGCAACTCTTCTTACAAATGGATCTACATTGCATGGTTTATTCAAACTTCCTGTTCCAATATTGGATAATAGCACATGGAATGTAACTCCTAACTCATTTCACGGGCATTTTTTAAGACAAGTTAGTTTGTTTTTGCTTGATGAAACATCCATGATACCTAAACATGCCTTAAATGCAATTGATAGGTTGTTAAAAGATATTTGCAACAACAACTTTCCGTTCAAAGGAAAAATCATTCTTTTTGGTGGTGACTTTACGCAAATTCTGCCTGTTGTGAAAAGAGGCCAACCAGCTGAGATTGTAGAATTGTGTATAAAATGTTCTTTGCATTGGCTATTGGTGCAGAAGTTTGCATGAACTGAAAATATAAGAGTACAAGATGGGGAAGGTGAATTTTCCCAATGGCTACTAAAACTTGGGAATGGAACAATACCTGTCAAAGAGGAGGATCCTTATAAAAGATGCACTAAAATACCAAACCAGTGCATTATTAGAGAAAAAAAATTGATTGTTGAAAAGATTTTTGGAGATGCTGATCAAAATGATTATTCTAAACGCGTGATTTTAACACCAACTAATGTTGATTCATTATCAATCAATGAAGAAGTGCTTGAATGTCTGCCGGGTAAGGTAAAAATTTATGTAAGTGCTGATCAAATTGATACTGATGACCTTAATAAAGAAATGACTTTCCTGTTGAGTGTTTGAACTGCTTATTTCCTTCAGATATGTCACCTCATTGTTTAAAATTAAAATTGGTTGTGTAATAATGCTACTTAGATATTTAGATCTCAAAGCTGGGTTATGCAATGGTACTCGAATAAAAGTTTGTTTCTCTTCAAAATAATTATATTGATGCAGAGGATTTGACAGGTGTTTCTGGTGGTAAACGGGTTTTTGTTCCTCAAATTCAGTTGGCTCCATCAGGTTCTAATTTACCTTTTGTTCTGAAATGTCAAGAGTTTCCTGTCAGATTGGCTTATTCAATGACAATCAATAAAAGTCAAGGTCAAACATTTAATAGAGTTGGGGTATATCTCAAAAAAAACATTTTTCTCATGGTCAACTATATGTTGCATGTTCAAGAATGAGAGCATTTAATAGTTTGTTTTTCAAAATCAGTAAACATCTCATTCAAGGTGTGGTAGGTGAAAAGTGTTACACAAATAATGTTATATTTTCTAATGTTCTTAATTTATAGTCTTAAGATTTTTATTTTGAAAATTTACTGTTTGCAAGTTGTGAGCACATTTTGTTTGTATAAATTTATTATTTTAATATATATATATATATATAAATATATATATATATATATATATATATCTTGCCAGCCAAACGATGTATTTATAGCAGAGGTGTGACTTGGCAGCATTTAGTGTCAGGCGGTGTTACTGCTTTAGAGCTAGGTTGTGTTGTGTGGCCTTTTTAATTATTCTGGAAACACAATGTCTGTTAATGTTTAGCGTAATGTGTATGAGAGAGTATGCAACCTTGATCTTTAAATCTAGGGTGTTTAAATGTCCTAAGTTTGAAGTAATTGATTAACTAATATTGAACATAAAAACAAATATACTTTTATGTAGTTATTTGTATAGTAAAAAAATAAATATAATTAACTTTAAATTTTCTAATTTTGATTTTCTAAATTTTCTAAATTTGAATTAATTTTGAAAATAAATATAATTAACTTTAAGTTTTCTAATTTTGACTTTCATATTTTAATTTGGTTTGTTATTTTCGTTGGATTTTAGGATCAAGAGTGTAAATATTCTATTGTTATGTGTTATTGTTGTGATGTTTTGTGTTCAATTTCATTTTTAACAATAAACACCTTCATGTTGGTGTCTATTGTTAAAAATGAATGATAGGTGGTTTCATTATTGAAACTTACTGCTTTTATTTATTTACTTAAAGCCAAGACAACATTATGCTAAAAATGCAATTTATATCTTAATTTGATTTATGTATATATGTATGTATATATATATATATGTATATATATATATGTATATATATATATATATATATATATATATATATATATATATATATATATATATATATATATATATATATATTTGTATTGTTAATCCTTTTGTACTTCGAAATAGATTTTATAGTTAAATTTTCGATAAATGTTTATATTAACTACCATGTCAAAATAGGTTACTATAAATAGGTAAATCGATTTTCAGTTTTTATGTGGTGTTTTTTTTTTTGGTTTTTTTGGTTTTTTGGTGTTTTTTTTTTTGTTATGGTATTATAATTCCTTTTTTTTTTTTCTTTAAGATTTACGATTAACGCATTTATACGATTTATAAAAAAAAACCTGATTACCTTTTATTGTAAATTTTTGTCAGTTAAAATGATATAAATATATGCAATTAGTTCAATTTTAAAAATCTTCTCTATTTTATTCCTAATTATTTTGTTGTATGTAACTTTGGGGATCTTTTTATACGGGGGGGGGGGGTTATAATTGTAGTTTAGCGCATTTGTCAAATATCGAGTTACTTAAATTTTATAAGGTGTTAAACTAATTATCTTAGTTTGCATTTGCGACACTTTTGAGGAAAGAAAAAATTCTTATATTAAAAAGAAAAAATTGTTATATATATTAAAAAGAAAAAATTTTGTTATACATGTAAATCATTGTTTTACATTTTATTATTCTGGTAGAAGGTCTTCATCAAAAACTTGATAACTCTTAATAAAGATAAATCTATTCTCCTCACCACCATTTAGGCAAAAACGGGGAAGGAAGGTCCTTTATTAGTGTCAAATTATTAAAGAGAAATAAATTTCGAGTAACAAAAGGAATTTTTATTAAATGGTAGCAAATAACCGTTTACTTAAAATTATTGAAACAAAGAGGCCATATATAAAAATGGTCAGATTAGTGCCATAAATAGCTATAGTCAAATGGCCAGATATTTTAAATAAATTTATATAGTTGTGTGCGTTTAACGTTTTAAAGACAATTTCCTTTGTTAAAGAAACGTGTATCAAGGGGATGCCAAAGAATTATTAATTCATGTAAAATTTACGTTCGCTTTATATTAATCTTATTAACTAATGTTCATGTTATAAAAATATAACACGAATTTAGCTTAACTTTTTCGTCAATTGAAAGCATGAGGAAGTAATATTATTTTTTGTTAGTAACTAAAAACGTATTGTTTTGAACTTAGTAATGTCGAGGAAAATGGTTCTGCCTTACACTGATATGACCTATTTCAGTTGTAAATCACTCAAACAATGTTAAATAATTGGTAAATTATTTTACCTCCGCATATTTTTTAATTTGAAGGCGTTTTTCTAAAAGGGTAATAGTTATGGTTTTGCAACTTTAAATTGTGGAAAACAGCCACTATAAATTAACAGACCGACCATAACCCGTATTACGGGTTACTTATTTGCTAGTATGAATAAACGAGCTAGCCCGGATAGCGAGGTCTCACTGTTTTTTGCCGAGATCTTGGCAAACGGGCTGGTTATTTTCTTAAAAAAATTTGTACGCATGCGTACAAATTCTTACATTTTTTAAATTTGAAAGCTTCTGTGTAAAACAGTAAATTTAATAATAAAACTGGCAACTTCCGTGTACTTAAAATTTTAGTTGTTTTGCTTTTATAATTTACCAAAGATCCAGTATCTTTTAAGTAATATAAAGTATTAGCTACTTTTTTATCTGCTGATAGAGCTCTAGAGTTAGGCGAAAAAGGGTGTAGGAGATAAATAAGTGGTTAACTCTGAAACCAAATTCATGAAAAGAAACCGTGAAAGCCTAAAATTTTCCATACATTTTCGTAAAAGAATAATATTTAAAAAATTATAAAACTTAAATTTGTGAAGCTTATATAACACAATTAGGCTTTTAAAAAGCATTATTTGCGTTATAATACCAGTTAAACACATTATTAAAATGCAATGTGTTTTTTTGTCGCTAGCCGCCATCTTTAAGGTGGTAGGCCTATGAAAAAATTTTTTCAAGTATTAAAGATATATTTACAATAAAACTAATCAGTTGTTAACAATAATTATGAAATTAAACATAAAATCAATAAAATATATAAAAAAAGTGCCTCGCTTGCCTCGAAATTATATTAAAAAGTGTGAAAAAAACGAAAACTTCAAAACACAATTTCTCAAAAACGACAATAAATCAAAACTTCAAATTTGGTATGGTAGTTCTACATATGTATAAAATTCATTTGTCATAGGATTTTTAAATTTGCCTTCCTAGTTCAGATTATATTGACTTTTAAACTTGAATATATATTTTTATAAAAAAACTCTGGCAGATAAAACCACATTGTAGCGCCCCAAAAAAAGAAATTTTAAAAATCTTATGACAAATGAATTCTACATGTATGAAGAACATATCCTGAAAATTTCAGCTTAATTGCTTACTTTAAACTGGAGATATCATGTTTTAAAATTTAAAAAAAAACTAAAAATCTCAAAATGAGAAAAATCGAGTCAAAAATTTAAAATCAAAAAATTACGTCTAAAAACACTCCTTAAAAGCTACCAGTGCTATATGAATCAGTTTTTTCAGTATCTAAGTATCCTTTATGAAGAGATCTAAGTTTTTTTCTTTGCCTTTTGCATATTGAAGTTGATTTACGACGCTTGTTTACAATTCGCTTTTGGTCCTTTAAAATCAGTTTTGGAATAGTCAATGATCCTAACAATCCGAAGTGACTTAAAACAGATTTTACCCCATCTCCACCGTCATTATAATGAACTATTGCAGAGTTTATACAAAGTTCAAATGTTCTTCTACTTACAAAAATGTTTTTAGGACATCGAGTCCATAAAATTGAATGAAATGCTTCATTTGAATTTTGGGTTTGACCATGTAAACATTTACTTAGCAAATCGTCATCAGATAAATCTTTAAAAATAGGTTTTATTATATTATGAATAAAGATAGGCAAGTTAATTTTGTTTGTGTGAGTACTTGTACCTTTAAGCTTATCTAGTTGCCACTTGCACCATGAATATTCATCCCTAGGACACATAGAATGACGAATGCTATTATCACTAAAATTTGTACTGTGCCACAAAACTGCTCCTATTGCTTTTTTCATTGCATAAATGCTGTTAGTGTTATTTCTAATTGCAATACCATAATAATTCTGCATTGAGTTAATTGCACTATTAGTCAAATTTCCTTTTCCATGTAGGGGTTTATTTGTTCCTTTATACTTATGTACAATTTTTCGCAAGCGTGTACCAAGTCACTTCTGCACATGCCCAATGCATTCTAATTTTATTGGTTGAATATTATAACTTTTATATGGGTTAGATTCTTCAACTTCTTTAAAAGAGGAAGTATCACCGTCCCCGAGGTATTCATGATAAATCAAATTGTATTTTTTAACTGATCGAGAAAAGATTTCCAACGCACCAGCTGCTTCCATCGCACCAGATGACTTTGTATGGTTAATGTGACATATGTGATCTGCTTTCCATCTGTTGTAGGCTGGTGATCCTCTATGTTTTTTCCACATTGAACAGCCTTTACAATGCTTGGAAAAAGCTTTAGTGTCTATAATTTTGTTATTAACAACAGCAGTTACAACACCATTTAGTGATGTGAAACCCCGCCTTTGCCAAGAGCCATCAATTGTTACTCTTTGTTTAGTTGGAATATTTAAAGTTTTGTCTTGAGCTTCTTCAGCTGCTTTTTTCATACTATTAAGAGCAGCCTTCTCATATGCTGTATAAATTTCATTGTCATTAAGTTTAGAGAATGGTGTTTTAGATAAAGAAAACATATTCATGCATTGAGAAAATGTTTCCATTGCAGTAAAACCTTTACCAATTTCACGAAAACCAATTACTGCTCTTGCATTTGCTTCGTAGATTTTAGGACCTTGACCATGGTTTTGTTTAATGCATTCTTTTGATGTATAAACAGATTTAAACCATTCGCATGACTCACATAACAGTTCTAAATTATGGGCAAATCCCTTTCTCTTCTTTCTGTTATCAATGAGAGTTAGTTTTTTATGGCCACATTCAGGACATACTAACAAAGGTTGAAATAAACTCTTAAGTATAGAGAAATTAACAAATAAAAAGTAATCATCTTCCTGCCTTATTACTTCACTCTTGGTATTGAGATTAGTTTGATCTATAATTAGCCTCTTTTTACTTATGCAAGATGAAACTTTTTCTGATGAAATATTTGAAAGATTTATTCTTGAATATTTGTTTAAAGGAGGCTTTTTCTTTCTTTTTCGTGAAAAATTTTGCTTGTTGCTTTTTCCAGAAGACATTACAATTATACACCAGTACAACTTGTTTGATTTAAATCAAGAGTTGAAAAATTCATAAATAATGATTTTATTCCACAACCAATATACAGTTCAATACGACAATTATTATAAGAAAATGTGATTTTAAAGCATGACCAAAAACAGCGCAGATCTATATTAAATTGGAAAAAGAAGCTTCACAAGATTTGTCATTTTGACCATCAAATTTGGGTAAAATAAAGGTTTTAATCTTTCGTTGCTATGGCGTTGCTAAGGTAAATAAACAAACTAGCTGATAATATAAGTTATTTTAAACCCTTTTAGTTTGATCAAACCTAAACAAGTTATATATCAGAAGATAGAGGATAAATTTTTACATAAATACAATATATTACCTATTTTTTCAATTTTTGATCAAAAATCTCTATTTTTCATAGGCCTACCACCTTAAAGTTATTTTTTTAACCGATAAAGAGGCCAGCCCTGCTAGAAAAAGCCAGGCTGACCTCGATATCATTTTTTATTTTTTTTGGCAAAAAATTCATATAAACGCAATTTTAAAACTGGCTCGTTTTCCGGGCTAGCCCTTGTCCATATAAACAGACCCTAAACAGGCCCTAACTGAGTTTGATAGTTTGTGAAGAAAAATATACGGGAAAGGAAAATTGCTTTGAATAAGCGGGAAATTCATTAAGGTTCCAGTTCAAATAACCGGGAATTTACTGTCTCGCAGATAACTATAACAAGCATAAACAAATCGACGTTTCTAATTATAGCTTTTAAACTTCTTGAAGAGTCAATCAACTATCGCCACTTTTACGTAAAATAACCTTTGAACCTGCTTTAAAAAGAGTTTGAATATTACTCCAGAAAGACAGGGGCCATCTGTTTGAAATAACTAGATCTAAATTTCGTTTACTGTTAATAAGTCTAGGATATCCTTCTGTAGAAAGAGCTAATCCTCAAAGCAAGTAGCAATACGTTATTCTTAATTCTTTGACAAAATCAAGTTTCATTATATCATTAAACTTTTTTGGGCTAAATTTCAGCGGATATTTGTCTCCATCTTAGGAATGTAGTCTGCATTTATTGAAAAATTTTGTTTTCCACCAAATGTGCTCAAATTAATCTCCATTTCAACTCGTATAGACTCAACTTCATTTGTGGATGAGGACCCTAGAAATTTATTTTCATGTACAACTGGTAAAAACTGAGCTAAAAAAGCAATCTTTATGGAAATTTACTGACTCTGCCCGTATGCTTTTGATTGTTCGCATGATACAAAGTAAATAATTGAAATTTAAAATACTTATTCAGCTACTTAGTTTGTTGACAGAAAAACCTTGATCTTTTTTAGTTATATCAGCTTGACCTTAAAAAAACTCAAGAAGCTGAGCAAGGTCGAAGCTGAACCTGCGTTGATGATAGAATCAAAATCAAAACTTGAGAAAAAAAAACTAAGTGCTTTAAATTTAATTATTAAGTGGATAATATATATATATATATATATATATATATATATATATATATATATATATATATATATATATATATATATATATATATATATATATATATATATATATATATATATATATATATATATATATATAATAAGTCTGCAATTTATTAT
Source organism: Hydra viridissima (assembly GCF_058129835.1). Classification (NCBI taxonomy): domain Eukaryota; kingdom Metazoa; phylum Cnidaria; class Hydrozoa; order Anthoathecata; family Hydridae; genus Hydra; species Hydra viridissima. The sequence goes on along the minus strand of NW_028324307.1, from coordinate 17,977,459 downwards.
ATATTATATAATATATAATAAATTGCAGTCTTATTATTAGTAGATTTTAGTTTTTTTCATGAGTCGTAGAGATTTTGCTTATCTAATTCTTTGTCACCCAACTACAACTAATTTTTAGCAATGTTCCTAATCATTACAGTTAACCCAATCTGGCAGACCCGAGAAAACCCTTTGCTGGGGTGATAGGGTATACTCCCCACCTGGCTTTAAAAATATAACCCCCAAAATCAGGAATAGGGAGACGCCAGAAAAAATCGAGTTCAAAATTTGCTAAACTTTCTTCAATTTTTCTATGAAAATGTTAAAACTTTTCATTCAATTTTGATAATAAACAACTAAATCAAAATGAATTGGGTTAGATTTATATAAAGAAGCCATTTTACAGCAATACGTAGTACACATTTTAATAAAAAAAAAAAGGAATCATAAAAAAACCGCGCTAGCCCTGGCATTGCACTAAAGTACTGGTCAAAATCAAGTTGGATATCAAAAAAACAACAAACAAACCGCATTTTTCCTCATTTCTCCAAATGTCTCCTCCACGAAATCATGACAAAAGTAGAAAAGTTACTTGCATTTTCTGTCTTAAAAAAGAATCAAGAGTTTTGATTTACTTTTTGAAGCAAAAAATTACAAAAGTTATCAGAAAAGGGGTCAATTTTGAAAACCCTTGCACTCCCTCTGGAATTTGTAATGGTTGTAAGACATCACTAAGCTAAGCTATCGATGGAAATCAATGCAATTTGCCAGAATTTTACGATTTTTCAAAAATCAATATTTCTAAACAAATTCGGTCTTTTGTTCATTTTCAATGTGTTATAAATGAAGCTGCATGGATTAATGGAAAATCCAAACATTCATTAGCTAAGCCATCATTTGTGAGCCCAAAACCATCATCTGAAGCTAAAAAAAGGTGCTCTAATTGTTTTTCGATAATTAGCAGAGAAAATCTCACAACAGCACAACAACTATTTTTTGTTAAAATCTCGCTGAAAATGCTTCAAAGGATTAGCCTGCAACAACCATGGTTACAAAAAATGCTTTTTTTTATCACCATCATCTCCCTGGGGCACTATTTGCCTGAAAGTCTTTTTCCAGTTTTATTAAGAATATATATAAAATGATATATGTTAGCTGTTTTATTTTATAACTGACTACAATGCAGTTTTGCAATTTGTTATTAAATCATTCACAGGATTATCCCCAATTTTGCAAATGCCAAAAGAATTAACTTACCTAACAACACAACACTTGGCACAAGTTTAGCTAAATACTGGGTTTTTGAAAGTCTGTCTTGGAGTCATGGAAAAGAAACTTGAAAATAATCAAGCTGATCCATCAGGCCTCAAGTTGCATCAAAAATCTTCCAAAGACTCTGGTATGAAGTGCCAAATGTTAATAGTCGTAGGAGAAGATATACCAGAAACTTATGGTAATGTCAAAACCATTCTTAATCTTATTCAAGCTCAGGAAATTCAGTTTGTTGTTTCTTGTGACATGAAAATGGCCAATATTCTTTGTGGCTTTCAGTCACATTTTAGTATGCATCCATGCTGCTGGTGTGATATCAGTGCCAAATAACTGGTAAAATCTCCTCGGACAATAGACACACTAAAAAAGGGCAATGAACCCTTTTTGAAGTTTGGTGGGGACGTTAAAAGAGCCAGAGATTTTTATAATGCTGTGCAAGCATTATTTTGTTCAAAAATTTTGACAGTCTCTCAATCATTGATGCTGTCCCTCCCATAGAGATTTACCAAATAATGGGAGTAGTTAACCATGTCCTCAAGGTCTTGAAAGAAAAATGGTCTGAAATTATTGAATGGTTATCTTCTATTCATATTTCACCTTAACCTTTTCATGGAGGTCAGCTTGCAGGTCCTGATTGCAGAAAAATTTTTAAGAGTGTTGATCACCTGTAACTTTATGCTGAGAAGAAAAATGCTTTTGAAGCTATTCCACTCATTGAGCTGATGAGAAAATTCCACTATGTGGTTGAGTTATCCTTCGGAAACAAAATGAGCAAGGATTACAATCAAGAATCAAAGAACTCAGAATCCTTTTTTGCCAACACATCTCAACAACAACAAAAATTCATAGAGCTTTTCATCATATTGAACATTTTATAACCTGAAAAAATTTTTTCCTTGGAGCACTTAAGTTCTTCACCAGACCTCCACGTCTTTAGTGGCAGAGATCTTCACCAGATCTCCACATCTTCAGTGGTAGAGATCATCACCAGATCTCCACATCTTTAGTGGCAGAGATTTAAGAGAGACAAAAGTCATCCAGAATATGGAGAAAAATTGAAAAATTTTCTTGTTGAGTTTAATTCAAAGCAATTATTGTGATAAGAATATTAGGTTCAACTTGATTTTTAAAATCTAGATTTATTGTGCTTCATTATTTAACTGGTTTAGGAAATATTTATTAGTTCATCATTGTAGCTGACACGAGTGAGTATTACAAGCATTAATGAAAAAAAAAAACGTTTAATTTATTATTAGATATTTCAGAATAATGGTTAAAGAATAATAAAATTTTCCAAAGATGCATATTAATCTTAATTTTCATACCTCCTTACTTATTATGAGAAAAATTTAAACTGTAAAAATGCTGAAAACGGCTGTCATATATAATCAAAAATTGCAAAAATTTTTTATTATAGATGACAGCCTGATTTTGAGAGTTACATATTTGAAGTCAGGGGGTATGCCCTATCACTAATACACACATAAGTAATAAATAAAATTATAATTATAATTAATGTACAAATTTTTCATTATCTTTACAAATAAATAAACCTTCCCGTAAAAAAAGTCTAAATATTATGAGCATAAAAAAAAATCCATGTAAATGTGAAAGCCTCAGCACCGATCGATAACAGTTAAGCAACTTATGGATGCAAAACAAATGCCATATTTTACAAAAAACCTTTGCACAAGGTGTGTTCAAGATTATATTTTAAAAATATCACAATTGAAAATTGTATAATAATAATGTGGGATTTACATCATTTAAATAAATACATGTAACATCTATAAGCCAACTATGATGGATGAGAACTATAAGATTAATCGCGCTTTATAGTTAAACTTCTGGAACAATTACGCTTCCTGTTAATAATAAATAAAGAATTTATCATTAAAAAAATTCGAAAAATTTGCATAATAACTAATAGCAGTAATACTAAATAAAATTTTTAAATAGCTGATGGGAATCAAATTTCTTGACGGTTTAAAAGAATGAAATAAATAGATTTAAAGGTCTTACTTTCACACGATCTGAGTAATCAAGCTCTTCAAACTCGGTATTTTGATCAAATCCTTTTCTACCGCTCCTTGCACTTTTAATACGATTTACACGCTCACGTATTTGCTCGATTTGGCGTTCGCGCTCACCCTTCTTTTGGTCTTCCACCATTGTTTTTTGTCTAGCACCTAAGCCTATTACTGCAGCTGCTTCCATTTCACGAGCCTCCATTTTTTTGCGTCTTTTTTCGCGTAGTTCTCGTACCTGAAATTTTTTCACAATTAAAAACAGAATATAAAAATAAACATCCAAAAAAAAAAGAAGTTATTGAGATGCAATGCTACAGCCTCAGGCAGTAATTTAAAATAACAAAATTTTTTTTCATACCAGCTCTTCTTGCCTTTCTTGTTCCTTGTTAATTTTTTTAGCAATTGATGTCTGCTCTCTCATGAGCACATTAATCATCTGTTTCTTTTTATTATCAGATATTTCTCCTGCTTGTTCAACAACAGTCTTTTCTCGCTTCATACCACCTCCGGGTAAGGGCGGCATTACTTTCTTTATCTTGGCTTCTGGTTGTTTCTCTTTGACCAAAACATCAACTCTTTTCTCTGCTTCTAAAAAATGCAATATTATATTTTAACATTAATGTTAAACAAAAGTAAAATAAAATATTCAACAAACAAAGAAACTGTAGATGAAATCTGCAACTTTAGTTCGATTCAACATTATATATTATTTGATTTACAGATTTCACACAAATATTGATATAAATAAAAATTTTGATATAATTCATGTTAAATAAAAATATTACCAATTTGGTTTTCTTGCAGATTTTTCGGAACTACTGAATCTTGAATTATTTCGCTTTCGTTTTTCCTCTTGTTATCGTCATCAAGCGCGGAACTTTTTTCTTGAGCCTCCTTTTGTATCGCAGTGGCTTTTTGTTCTTCTAGATCCTGCTTTCGTTTTCGTTCTTCTCTTCTCATTCTTAAGCGCTCTTCAAGCTGAAGGTTAAAAAATGTTCCGTAAAAAAATCTTAACAACTTAACATTTGATTAAATAAAAAAATCGTAAAAAAATCTTAACAACTTAACATTTGATTAAATGGTTTTGTTTGGTTGAAATTAGTGACAATTTCGTACCTCGTCTTTTTGCGCACCTTGCACTGCTGAAATTTTCTCTTTCAGCAAAATCCCTCTTTTTTTGGCATTTTCTAGCATTGCATGGGCAAGATCATTTTCAAAAGTCTTTTCATCACGCTTGCGACGTTTTTCCTCTAACCGCTGCTGAGCAGCATCACGTTGGCGTTTCGCTTGCTCCTCAATGACCTAATCCGTTGAAATTTTTATATATAGGGAAGCATTCTTAGGCATAACGCAATTTCCATCTTTAATATATAAAATCAGGTAAAAAATAAATAAAGGTGTCGCTTTATTAGTACGTACCATACGCTTAGAATGCTCTCTTTCTTTTAATTCTTTCATGAAGCCCTCAACTTCATCTTTTGTCAAAGAAGATAATACTGTTTCTTTTTCTTTTTCTATTTCCTTTTCTAACTCTTTAATTTGAGCGTTGGTCGACTCCAAAACTTTTTTTTCTTCAGCTTCGAGCTCCTTTTGAAGTTCATTTAGCGGCTATATATATGCATCATATATAGTATATAATTACATTACATTACATTTACATTACATTACATTACATACATATATGCATACATACATACATAAAAAGAAACTTCAACAGAAACTCAAAAAAGCATTAATTTTTTACCACTTCATTGTTTATGAAAATAAGATTGGCAATATTGTCCATCCATCCTCCACGCCTTGCTTTGCGATGTTCATCTTTTAAATTTTTGAGGGTCTCACGATTCTAAATAAACTCATTTTATGAGTGAATTAGAAAAAAATCATTAAAGGATGAGGAAACAGAAGAATGAAGATTGAGTCAGAACAAGCACAATTCACAGCTAAAAAAAATTGTCTGTATCCACATGGTTTTTTATGAGAACAGACATAAAAGCATCATACTTCTTTTTTGTTGAAAGACCACAGCTTAAATTTTCTTTTTATATTTTGTGTCATAAATCCAGATTTAAAAGAAAGTAAAAATTAACAAAAATTTTTTTAAAAACTCATTTACATCATATTACATCCCAATCATTTGAATATTTCCATATAATCTAAAAAGAACTTTATTTACAAAATTAAAAATGACAACATACAATTTGCACCATGATTTTCATTGTAGAGTTTATCTCTAATGTTTGTTGCTCTTGCAATTTTGTCATAAAAAAAACACAAGGATCTTCTCTGATCGTGTTTTCTAAAGCAACTTTGAATGCTATGCCTTCTTTTAAAATAGCTAAAGATGAACGCTGGTGCTGAAGCAGCGATTCATTGTATAAAGATTTTTCGGTCTAAATATTTAAGGTGGAAATTTCAGAATTTCAAGCAAAATTTTTTTGCTTACTGTTTAAATAAACTTTTCTCATTAAAAATTCTTAAAGTACTTTAAAGAAGTACCATGATACATTTGATATGTAAAATGCCTTTTACTCTAAAAAAAAAATACTCCTATAATTTATTAAAACTCACTTACCTCACTCATTGCATTATCTGATGGCTGAGTAGACAGAAACAAACAAAACTGTTCAATGCACTTGTCCCTTTTTTTTGAAATATCTTGTAGTTTAAGGATTTTTTCATGATCAGAAAACGTGGCCCTTTCATCAAGAACTTCCATTTCTTCAAATATTTCAACCAAGGCCTAAAAATAACTTTTTAGCTTAAAGAACCATTGATTTAAAGTTTAAACATGAACTTTATTAACAAAAACTGACATGTCTTTGATTTAAAGTTTAAACAAATTTTATCAAGAAAAACTCACATCTCTTTCAGCGGAATGCTTTTTCTCAATCTCAAGCAGCAGCGACTCTTGAAGAGCAATAGTTCCTTCTCTCTGTATCTGCTCAATTGATACTAAATCATCTTTAGCATCTTCATTTTCTTCTTTTTCTAAAATTTCATCACTACTCAGAAGATCTTTTCTTTTTCTCTCACGACATGCAAGTATACGCTGTTGTGCAAGCTGTTGCTGGCGAGCTCGTTCATTCTCCATGCTTAAAATCATAAAAAAATAACATTAATTTAGAGATTAATGCGTATGTAAGGCATTTCATATAAATATTTTTTTACTATTTTCATAAAATAACATAAGAGCAAACATAAGAATTCAAAATACCAAAAAGAGTTATTGATCTGAAATATATTTTATCTGAATCAGATTTTCTGTTTTACTACTATCAGATCAATGATCTGTTTTTGAATTATTTAAACTAAAAGTTTACTTTATAATTGCTTCATTAATAAGAAGTCATCAGACCTCAGATCTGTTGTAAACTAGTTATGAGAAGTGCATCTTAACCTCTAAATGGTTATTTAAGCATTTGACTTTTTAAACAGAGCAAACTCTGGCAACAAAACTTTAAATTTATCATTTGTGTAATTGTGAACTAAGTAAAGTTAAATAAATGTACTATTATATAAAAATATGTTAAACATGTGAATTAAAAATATACCAACTGTATAGAGGACAAATGTTAGTATGTCCACATTTAAATAAATGTAGAACTGATACAACATTTGTTTACTGACAAATTTTGTTTGTTTCATTTATGCTGGACATATAACAAAACAAAATGGCTACCAAAAAAAACATTGAACTTTTTTATACTTCTCAAGAAGCCATAAAGGTCTTTGATGAAAAAGATGGTTTAGAAGAAGGTAAATTAAAGAATATTTTTAGATTGAATTGATAATTATTACAATGCTGAATTATAGGTCCTACAACACAATCAAGCCATTCTTGTTTCTCTAGACCTATTCTACTTTCTAGTGATGAGGCTAGTCTACTTAGAACTAGCTACTTAGCTAGTATCCCTAGATTATTTAGATCATACTCTAGAACCTAGGTTTAGTTTTATTTCTATTTTTAGTAGGCCTACATCAATAATAAAAGTAATACTAGTAGGTGTAGCAATGTAGTAGTAGGCCTAGTAACTTATCCAGTTTTCACTATTAGTCTACTACTAAGTACTACAGTGGTGGTAGACTAACATCTAGTACCTAACTATGCCACTATACCTACTCATAGTTTATCTGATTGTTATCAACCCATGATTGAAAAATAAAGGTAAGTGTTGAATCCTGCCTTTAAAATGAATGCTCTCAGAGGAATTATTTAACTAAATCTAGAATGTCTATGATCTAGTCTAGACCTAGATGTTAAACTATGAAATCAAATGACGATTTTAGAAAGTAAAACCAACTAAGCCCACTACTATTAGATCTACTACAATACTAAACTGGATGTATAAAAGGCTTACCAATCTCAATCTCCATAAAAATTTATAGATCTAACAATTTTTCTCAACAATGAACTCTAATAATTATAGCATATTTTTAGAACACCGTTTTTACTCCAAACCATTTGAAATGGCCACAGCAAGTGAATAAAAAAAGGTACTAAATCTTGTCAAGCTAGCAACTGTTGATTTGATAAAATAAAATAGGTGGCACAACAGAAAATGCTAGAATTTATATTTTGGGATAGTAGCAAAATATGCCAAAAATAATCATTCTTTATAATTATCATAGTAGAAGTATACTTTGATAATTGTGTACTATAATTTTTTTACTTAAGTCAAATTATTAACTTTCATACTACTGTTTGTGTTTTAGGTTGCTTTGATCACCTCATCCAAACAGTTAGTCCAGGTCAGATCATTGAAATAGTTTGATTGGATCAACTCATTGATAGGCCTACAGTCAGCTCCAAGCAACTCCTCAAAACAGTTAGCTCTTACTCTGATCAACTTGTTAAAACAGTTTTTAAAAACAAATGTAACTAGTAACTTGTAAGATTTCACAACAGGCTTATCTATACCAGTAGCTCAGATCAAATTCTTTGTGTGGCTAGCTTAAATATCCAATTGGAACAACAAATTGAAGTGCCTTCTACTAGTACAGATCAACATATTATTGCTATTTCCTATGAAATAATTTGCTGAATTTTAACGGTAATACATATGGATATGAGTATGACAATAATGATCATCAAATTAAGAATTAAGTAGGTTTATCTTTGCCAGACTTGGACAAACAATTTCATAATTTTTTAAAAAGACAAACAACAGAGAAAAAGAAACCTGAAAAACAGAAATGGTAAATCAGACAATTGACCTTGAAGCTATTTTGGTGAAAAAAAATGGCTGTGTACAAACTTATATTGTTTGAGCCAGAATCAAATCAAGGATACTGCTATATATTATAGAACACAAATGTTGCATGTCCCTTTTTGTTTATCCAGTAAGAAAATTTCAAAACTTTGAGTGATTTAAAACCAATAATACCTCTCAAGATTTTCAATATCCTATATTAAATAAACGATTGTATGCAACTATTGATGAGATGTCCTCTAAAGAGTTGAGATATAGTTGATATATATTTGTCCTCTAAAGAGTTGATTTATAATTATACAAAGCAAACTCTGCCGCATTTATTAACAAAATTAAATATACCACAGTTTAAAAATGAATGCTTCAGTGATTCTCCTGAATAAAATCAAATTTATAAAAATGACTACATTGAAAGTTAATAATAGGCACCTATTTACAATTTTTGATAAATATTAACAAAAAAGAAATAAAAAAACCATTATCTAAAATTGTGAACATGTGATAAAGTAAAAACAAAACCTGCATTTTTTATAAATATTTACCTTAGCTGACTGTTCTTTTCATTTTTAGAAGCCATTGTAAATAGAAGTGCTGCTCCATTAAACTTATCTTCTCTCTGAATTCTCTTTTTTTCTTGACGTAAACGACAAAGCTCTAACTGCCTGCCTCTCTCATTCTTGTCAGTAACATCTCTTTGTCTGATCATTTCAAGAAGTGCCTCCTTTTCACTTTCAAATTGGTTCTTGGAAGAAAGTTTAAATTAGCAAATATAAAAAAGTAACATGGAATGAATACATTTATAGTATTTATTTATAGTAAATTCTGCAAAAGACGAGTAAAAAATTTTTTTAAAAACAATTTTGATAATGATTTAAAAAAAAAACAAATATGAAAAAACATTCTGAATTTAAGGAAAAAAAAAAAAAAAAATCAAACTTGAAGATCTTTTATTATATCTTTCCCTTTCACCACTTTCTTCCCTTCAATATCAGCTTCATTTTCAAATAAAACATTGATTTCTTCATCTGTTTTCCCTTCTTCTTTTAACTTTTTAATTCTCTCTGCTTGTTCTTTCAACTTTTTATCTGAAATCTCTTTAGCCATTGGCATTTCTATTTCTGGAATATTTAACAAGTCCAGCTCTCTAAAAAAGAAAACTAACTTTGTAAAAAAAAGTAAATCAAATGTATTAAAGAAAAACACTCATCTTTATAAAAATTAAATATATTTAAGAAAATCAAATAAACAGAAAACCATTATCTCAGAGTAAAAATAATTTTACATTAAAATATAAACTATTCTTCAGATAAGCGTAAATACAATTAGTTATAAAAATAATAATTTTTAGTTAAAAAATCAGAGTTTAAAGAGAGTATCAAATAATTAAAATATCTTGACGATTAGAAAAATCACAGCCTTATTTAAATTAATATGCATTATTTTTTTTACTAAGATAAATTTTGATTTAAGTAAAATATTTCTTCTTATGTAATAGACAATTTGAATCTCATTTCTGAAACATAGTAGAATCATCTGGAGAACAATAGACCAAATTTTCTATCAATAATTACACATTATAAAAAGATCAAGAATTCTTGTTAGCCACAGAGGAATGGTGAAAACCACCTTACAAAAGAACCTTTAACAAGAGAAGCAGTATCAGGTTCCTTTGTGAAGCAACACAAGATTATTTTTTGTTTTACAGCAACATATCATTATGATTTTGGAAGTAGCAATCCAACTTCCTGCATCTTATCTTCTCTTTTCAAATCTATTGAGTTAGTGAAAACTATGCTATCTACATATAGAAGATAATCGAGAATATTGATTCAAAAACAACAGAAATTTGATTTAGTTATTTTTACAGTTTATTGATTATTAGAAAAAAATCAAATTTGGCTTTCTAAACTTTGTGTGTAATACACATTTAATATTCTAATAATCAATAAACTGTAGTCATTTAATTCTTTATTATAACCCAATAAAACATAATAAAACATCATTAAATGGATATTATATATGGTAGAGAAACTGTTGACTTTGATGCAACTTTAATGATCTAATAAGATCTTTCCATTTACTTTTATAATCATTACTATCAATAAACTAAAAAAAGAATCACCTTTGGCCTCCAATCAAAAGCTCTTCAGCCTTCATTTTGGCTAAATATTTACTTTTCTCTTGTTCTGCCATACTATCCCATGCTTCCTCACCAAATTTTCTAAAAATACAACTTGTATCAAACTGCTTAATTATAACTGATCATTCAAAATTCAGCCTGTTAATTAAGAGACTAACTGTTCAAAAGAAATACACAATACAATACTTTTAATATTTAAAAGGATTGAAAATATTAAACTACTTACAATATTTGAACTAATTATGTTACATTTAACTTTTATATTTAAAATACTTACAGTATTTAAACTATTGATAACATTTATAAAATCTATAAAATTTATAATATTTTTATTATTTATGATATTTATGATATTTATGATATTTATGATGCTTATAATATTTATAATACTTAATTTAAATTTCAGTTTTTACTTGCACAGTCAACAACTGCTTGTCATGATAAAGCAAATATAATTACTTTATTACTTTCTATAAAAAAAAATATTTAAATGTATCTTAACTTATAATTTTAATCTAATACTTCAGACAAATTTTTTTGTATTCAAAAAAATTTTATGAAAAATTGGACTAACATAAGAGTAAACATACGTTCTAAGTGCTTCCTCATACAACTTCATTTTAATGGCATCATACTTCTCTTTTAAAGCTTGTACTAACTCATCTGCTTGATTGCCTCTTTCTCTGAACAATATTTCAGCAACATTGTTGTACAATTTTCTTTGACGAGCAGATTGCTGTACTTGAACAAACTGTTTTAACACAATTACGCTCTGCACAGAAATCCAATTTAAAAAAGTTAAACTAAGCTCACTTTAAAAAATACAGGCCAGTAAAAATTACTTTCCATTAAATATTTTAAAAATATTTTCTACTTATTCGTAGAACAAAAAAACAAAAGTAAGCAACTGTTAATTTGCACTGCTTTTATCTATAAAATATTAACTCTTCAATGAAAACGAAGTTAAAAAGATTTTAAAAGTAATTGCAGACACCTTATCTACTAGCTCACTAAGAATTTGTTCCACTTCTGTATCCTGAACATCTTGCAGATCTGCCAAAAACTTTACATCAGCACTATCATATTCACTTTCTTTTAATTTCAAGTGGTATGCTTCTTCAAAAATTACTAGTGGACTATCAAATAGGTTGTTATTTTTTTGGCATTGTTGATATAGTTCCTAGAAAATTAAAAAAAAACAACATAAAATAGTTAAACTTGTAAGTGTCCTACTTTGTAAGGAATAACTATTATAAAGCTTATTTAATGCACTAAACTTTCTAAGCTAGTCATCTTAATTCATACCCTTGTATCAACAATTTAATATATTTTGACTTGCTATATAATAAGATTCTGTTTTAATTTTTAGAACTATACTCCTTGTATAGAAAGATTTGCTACATTTCTTAAACAACAATGAGCAAAATAAAAATAAGAGCTTCATGTACATTAGCTAGGCTTTTTCCAATTCAACAGTAAATCAAATCGTTCTGCAATCACACTTCACTTTTTTCTTATACTAACAGGCAAATGCAAGGTTCAAATAGCAAACAAAATTCTTAAAGCTTTTAACAAACAGCATGTTTTCCTTATTTATCAGTTTAGTGAAGCAGCATATTATTACTTTCTGTTCTTCCATTTTTCTGAACTTTTTAAATTATATTTACTTATATTGTAATAATTTCAAATCACGTAAAAGAAAATTTGAAAGTTTATTAAAATACCTTAAGTTCCACAAGACGTGCACTGCAATGTTGAGGCAACAATTTCTTCTTTTTGAAAATACTTGCTTTTACTGGGTAGATAAGATTAATTAAGTAATTTCTTTCTGAAATATGCTTCTTCTCAAGTTCATTTAATAAAGCATCCTAAATTGAGAAACTTGAAATAAAAAAAAAATTCTATGACATTACTCTTTATTATGTTATATTATTGTTGGCCATTTACTACTGCGGTCATTAAACAGCATTAAAAAAATAACAATGCTTTAATTTAATTAAAATAACTTTATATACTTAGGGGTACTAAGTAAAAATTTTAAAATTAAAGTCAAAATGACAATTCAAAATTATAAAGAATAAAGTACCTGTAGAGCAATGACACTATTAGGATCTGCAGCAACAAAATCAATAAACTCTTTATGCACTTGTTCTTGTTCTGATACTTGTGTATTTTTATAAAACTCCAACCGTTCTTTTGCAAGTAGTTCCTGCTGTTGCCGGTCATTAGATATTCTAAAATGAGATTTCATGTTGACAGTAAAAGCAATACAGCAAAAGTATTAGCACAGAATTTCTCCCTTTTTAATAAATGATAACGAATAGACAAATCTCTGGGGAGGATGTGTCTGCTCATTTTTAAGAGTTTTTCTTTATTTGTTTTATTGACTTCAAAACGAAATTGAATTTTACAAAAATTATTTTCTTTTACTATTTTTATTAAAAAAATATATATATACCTTGAATTAAAAGATATTTCCTGAGACTTTGATGTAAGAAGTCTCAATACAGCTGTGTTATAATTACTTTCTGAAAAGGTTTGTCTGGCATTGTGCCATAAACGTGCTAATTTCAACTGTCTGCTATGTTCATTGTTTACTTTGGTATCATTGCTTTGCAGCATTAGCAGTAACTCCCTCTTTTCTGCTTCAAAAATTTCCTAAATTAACATCATTAAAATAGCAATTGATACCCTAAAAGAGTAATTAAAACAATAAAATGCTAAAAAACCAAATAAAGAACATTTTCATAAATGGTGAAAGTGTGTTTGACAGCCTGAGACAATGAGAGATGTAAATCTCTCACTGTCTCATGCTATTAAATACACCTGTTGTGGCATACCATAACCATAATTGGACAGCATGAATGCTGGTTATGCTATTTTATTAAATTTAATTACAAACTTTAAGGTCCTTTAGGGTGTTTCCAGTTGATTTTTCCTGGAGAGCTTTTTCAATTTCTTCAGTTTCTCTATCCTCTTCCTTAATTTTTGTTTTCCCTTCTTCACTCATCTTCTGCCAAAGAGCTGCTTTTTTCTTCAATCGTTCTTCTTCTTGAGCTTTAGTTAGACGAAGTAAAAGATGATGCTTATTTTCAAGGACAATTAAACTACTTATAAGTTTAATTGCTTCTTCACTTTTACCTAAAGTAGAGATCAAATACAACTTCTCAGTTTAAATTTAAACTTTTTACTATGAATAAAAAAGATGTCTATTAGAAATTTTCAAAGTTATTATCATTTTTCTTTTAAGCTACATTGTAAAATACTAAAAAGTACCCATTTCATTTAATCTCTTTTGTTCTTGCTTAACTTTAAGCAATTCATTATGATGGTCTTGAGTGCTCAAGCTTTTCCAGACTGTTTTACCAAACTTTTTTTCAAGACCGCTGATAATAAGTTTGTCTTCCAAAGCTATAAACTTTTCCTCTAAGCCTTTTATGAAAACGGAATTATCATTAGTACTTTGTTCATCCATCATTGCCAATATATATGAAATATTAGGAAAAGTATGATAATGACACATGACTTTTTCTTTTTCTAACAACTCATTCAGTTTATTCACATCCTGTAAAAGTAACAACATAAATAAATTTTATGTGCAAGTTTTACTGAAGATGTTCAACTAACTTTAAATTTCACAGTAATTTTCATTAAGAATATCACAAACATGCAATAAATACCATTTCTAAAGCAGATTTCATAATGGCATCACTCTCTTGATCTTGACGTTGCTGCAAATCTGCTAATATACTAACTAAAATATTATCTACAAAATTTTGAGTTAGCTTTAAAGTTCTCATTCTATCAACAAACTTTAAAACAGCCAATTCATTCACTGCAGCATTAAAATTACCTTAAAATAAAAAAATATTAAAACATTAAATGAATGAAAAATCTTTTAAAACCTTTTAACTCAAACTATGTCAAAATCAAAATGGTTAAGCTGACTTTCTAGCTCAGTTTAAGCCAAAATAATTTGAATAAATGTCAGAGCTTCAAAACTATTTTTTAAAAAAAAGTTCCATGAAAAAATTACTAAGTTTAGAAACTTTATATGAAAAGTTTATTTCCTAGTTATCTGTATTTATATCTACATTAATGTGCAAAAGTTTATAAACAGCTAAATTTTTCAAGTTTTTTTACCATAACTTTTTGAGTTGTGGTTTGATTTTCCAGCAAGACAATGATCTAAAGCACTATGCAAATATTATAAAAAAAATTTTCAATTTGAAATAAATTTTCATTTTGGACCGACCTTCTCAAAACCCAGATTTAAATCCAACAGAATGTCTTTGGGAATATTTTGATCATCAATTGAAAGGCGAAAAACCAATCAATAAAGATGATTCCAGGTGCTTTTTGATTGTTGCGCAAATATATAGATGTTCTGATCAACTTAGTTGACTCTATAGCTTGTTGTTGTTAAGCAATGTTAATTAAAAAACAGTACCTCTTTTTTGGATTTTTTTCATTTGTTTATAAACTTTTGCACAATTATGTTTTCAATAAAATTTGAATTTCTCCCTTCAGTTACAAGTTTTTTTGAGTAATTTATAGTATGTAATCATATTATAGGAACAATTGTTGAAAATTTCATTTAGTTCACTGAAAAGTCAAAAAGTTATGATAAAAAAACTTGAAAAATTTAGCTGTTTAAACTTTTGCACACTACTGTATATAAATCTACTTTTCATTTTTAATGTCTTTTAAAAGCAACTGCAAGCGTTATGCAACTATAAGACACCAATTGTATAATAATTTTTAGAGCTGCATTATATTAAACTAATGATATAAATATAGCACCATTGTATAGCTATCACATACTCACCCACTTCCAAAGAAAAAGCTTTCCAATATTCTAAAAGCATTCTTTGATTCATTAATGATAAAAGTTGGATATTATCAACTTTTTCCATGGAGATATTTTGCAAGTACTTTACAAGATCCTAGAGTTTAAAAGAAAAGTATGATATAATATTTAACAATTCTTTCCACAAGAAAACCTGAAAAGTTTTTTACTTGATAGCAAGTAATGAATACTTCTAAAAATTTCTATCCTTAGATTTTTATAAACACATTACATAACACCTCTATTGCTCTTTTTAGATTTTTTTAATGTTTTAACTAATTTAGTAGGCTTTTTATTATCTGACCTAAAGTAATTTTAATCAACTAATAAATAAACCTCTCTTTCAAGAACATGTCTTCTTTCAATAGCAACAAATAATGCTTCGTGAGGATCCTTAACATCATCAGCTACAGCTATTTTTTCAACTTGAGAATGTTTCTTCTTTCTCAATTGCTCCAATCTTTCTTTAGCAAGTTGTTCCTGGCGTTGACGATCATTTTTAAATCTATTAGCAAAATAAAAAAAACTAGTGGAGTTGCTTAAGTTTTTAATACAATTATTAGCAAAAATTGAGTCACCCGGTTGCTGAATTAACAACTTAAATTATTACAAAAAATTAATGTTAAAATTTTTTTTTCAATAACCATGGTCATCTCTTTTGTGTGGAAAGTAAAAATTAATTTTAAATAAAAGGTTCTTTTAAAAATAAAAACTTTTAGTTTCTTTAATCAAATGCTCAAATAATTTTAAATAAACAAGACCAAACAAACCAACATGACTATCTATGTTGCTTTTATATAATATTAAGCTTAAGAAAAAGTATCTATTAATCTTGAACAGGAAGGTTCTATAACTTTTTTATGTTGTACTTATATTTCAAAAGTATTATAAATTTGAAATCATATGAATTTTGCATATTGATATTATAAATTTCAAACCACTATGTACAAATATTTTTTGTACTTTTCTTGAACAGCTGCCTGATTTTGTTCTGCAATTCCTATAACCAATGATGCAGCTCCAAACTTTTCTTCTTGCTGGACTCTTCTTTGTTCTCGTTTCAGTTTTGCCAGTTCTGCTTGTCTTTCCTTTTCACTTAAGTATTGAGAGTCAACACCACGCAATCGATTTAAAAGAGCCTCTTTTTCACTTTCATGCCTATTTGCATAAAAAAAGAAATGTATATCTGATAAACAAAGTAAGTGAATGCTAAGTTTCTCACCCTGTAGTTTGAATACATTCAAAATAACCTTTTCTGTAAGTCTTCCAGCAATACTTTTCCATCAACAACACACAATGTTTCTGAATTATCATTTTCTGGTATACATGTTGGTAAGTCTCCAGGGTCCTCCCCTTTGGCAAGTTTTTGCCTATACTGTTCAAGTCGTTTTTGTAAAATCTCATTTTGTCTAAAAATTATTATTTTAATTAAACAAATAAATTTTTTTTGCTTTACTTTAAATTTTAGTTAGCAAAAAGATAACGCACTTCTTTTTGTTTTCCTCCATTAAAATTTTTATATTTGCATCAACTTTAAAACCATCACCAAGTAAGCGAGCTGCTTCATCTAATTTACCATCTTTTAGCAATTGTTTTTGTTCAAGTCTTAAGCGCATTAATTTGGCTTGCCGTTCCTTTTCAGACAGTTGTAACCACTCAGCATTGCCTATAATAGTGATTCATGAAAAACATTTTATATTACTGTTGCAATTTATGTTACTAATATTGTTTCTCAAAGAACAGTACAAACAAGTTCTATGACAACAATTGATTTTAAACTTATATAAAAAATGACTGAGAGATGAAAACTTTCTGTTTATAACCTTGATATTAAAATTGCAATATACTATAAATAAGAATTTTAATAAAACCCTCAAGTGTTGACTGTTTTGTAGACTCAAATTAAAAAAAAAATTTTTTGAATTACCCATTTGTTTCTGTAGAGCTTCTAAGGCCAGTTTATCCATTAAAATGTTATACTTTTTGTCAACCACTTTTAGAAGCTCCTCATCTTTTGCTGGGCCATGAAATGTAAATACCACTTTGACAACATTTGAAGCTGCATTTTGATTTTGTTCCTCAATATACTTGTTGCGTAGAATTAGCAAATCATAAAGAGTCTATGAATAAAATAAAAATAATATTTTGTTACTAAAATTAACTATAATTATCTATAACATGCTTTACTAAAACTTAAATGGAGTTTGAATAAAGGCTGTAAAGTTTCTACAGTATGCTTCTTTAGGAACCAAACCCCTAAGCATATACTTGTTTTTGTTTTAAAATATTATTTTGGCCTTTAGGATAAAAATGAATTTCAAGATAACTGCATGAAGATAGTATTTTTTTTTTTTTTTAGAAAAAATAAAAATTACCTTCATAATAATATAACAAAAAAACATTTATTTCAATATTTTTATATTTGAAAAACAATTTAAAAGGAGTGCAAAAAGTTAGTAACTTTGCCTTCTAGCTGGAATTCAAAAATTTGTTGATTGAATTGCCAGTGACTTTGAGTGCAAAGTCCAATTAAAATATGTTTTTCATATTTCCCTAAAATTATATAATGGTTTGAAGAGATCAGTTTGTACTCCTCTCTTGATTAAAAATGTCAAGGGACAAATTTTAAGGAATTCAGAGGGGTCTGTGAAGAAGATGACAGAACCTTTGAAAAAGTTAGAAAAGCCAAAATACATATTCATCATTAGAATGGTGCTCTTTAATCGATGGAATTAGTCTTTTTTGACAATCTTCTAAATAAGTTTTTGGTTCATATTAAGGCTGCTTAAATGAAAAAAGGATTGGCATTCCATTTTTTGAAAAACATCCAGACGAGGAACTTCTTATCAAATTTAGCAACAGGTTTTTATTTTACGTTTTTAGAGGTGTCGTTTATATTGCTTGTGCAAAATCTGTTGTCACCATCAATGCTTGTATGAGCTTAAGTAAAATAAGACTTATCATCTAAGATGAAAACTCAATTTTGAAATTTTTCATACAGTCTTCTGCATTTTGTTATTGCAAATGTTTTCTGAATGTTGTTACAGCTTGGAATTTTTATTTTCTTTCTCAAACAGATCTCATTACAAGCTAATGTAAGCTTGGCTGCATTTTATTATAGTATAGATATATTATAGTTTATTTTTGTATAAATTCTGCCATAAAATGGTCAGCAGCAAATTTTTTCCCTTTACCTTTATGCATAACTCATACACACGCGTTCTTAAGGTATCTGACTTAGAAATCTTTTTTTTTCAATTAATAAAAGTTTATAGATATATTATATATTTTCTTTAAGAGGAGAAAATTTGCAATATTTTGAAAGTATTTGAAATGTTTCAAATTGATTGTGGTGTCAAGAAATTAGTCTAAAACTGCAGGGCAAATTAAATATTATCATCTGTCATCAAATCAAGAGATTTGTTGAATCCAAGAAATGCTCAATTTTCCATAACTGGGTTGCTAACCTGAATGTGACATTAAGATGTGTGAAAAACATTTGGCTCTACTCTTTCCTGAGGCTTTTACTGTTGCTGAAGGTGGTTAACATATCAAACTGATTGTATAACTATTATTCTTCATAGACTTTTATTTCACTTTAACTTTATGGTCTGAATGTAGTTTTTTAAAAAATTGATTTTTTACAAAACTGGCAGTTGCAAACACTTGGTGCCAAACAAAGTAAAGGTTTTATTTTAACAAAAAGATGAGATAAGGATGATTATAAAGCCAAACAAATTTACAACATTCCAGTTTTTTTCAACTTTATGTTGACAGAACACTGGTGTTAAGTCTCCTTATGTAATCAAAGAACATTTCTTTAAAGTTAAAAGAAAAAAAATATTCTTTTAAAAATGTAAAAAACTCAAAGACTAAATGTAAAATTACTTTATTTGGGAGAGAACTAAGTACAGTTTCAGTTTCAATATCTTGAACTTGTTGTAGATCAGCCATTACTGATACAACCACACTTTCAGCTGAAAAAATATCATCAGAGTTTTTCTTAAGAAATGATTCTGTGATGACATACTTTATTGCTGCTGCCATTTCTAATACAGACAAATGTTCCTCCTGATCAGCTAAAAGAAATGTTGAAAGCATGCTAAAATTTTCATTATTTGTAATAAACTTCTGTTCACATTGTACAACAAACTTACATTTATCTTCTAAGTCTAGCTCTTCCCTTTTAGCTCTTAACTTGTTAAGCTGTTTACAGCGTGTGTCTTCATTCATAAGACGAGCATCATTGCGAAGATTTTTTGTCTCTTCATCTTGTAGAAGATCAAAGAACAAGTTTCGTTCTTTCTCATGCTTTCGCTCTAGCTCTTTTAATACGAAATCCTGCCAACCAGCTATATCATCTAAAAGAGTGTGTAAATATGCATATAAATATAAATACTTATAGATACATACATACATACATACATACATACATACATACATACATACATACATACATACATACATACATACATACATACATACATACATACATACATACATACATACATACATTTATACATACATACATACATACATACATACATACATACATACATACATACATACATACATACATACATACATACATACATACATACATACATACATACATACATACATACATACATACATACATACATACATACATACATCTACCTTTACCAACTTGACAATAATTTGACAAATAAGTGCCTTTTAAAAACTAAAAATGGATTATATTAAAGAATTACTTTAACATGTGTAAACAAGTCTGCACAAAATCAAAATTTAAATAATAAATTAATTATTCAATTAACATTAAACCTAAAATACATTTTCTATGCAAACTTGTCAACTTATCAATGGTAATAATATTCTCATTTTAGAATACTATAAGCTATTCTTCAGTTGAATCTCAGGTCCGTGAAATATTTGATAATGTCTGACTTTGAGGCTTCTAGATTTCAATCACAAAAAACGTTGATATGCTTTCAACATTCTATTTCTGTCATACTCATTTTGCTACTAAATACCAATTAATTGGAGCAAAATAATGCACACCTAAATGTGCTAAGAATGTTGTCTCACAAATTGAATGCTTTATTATCTTGATGTTCCTAGTTTAATTTCTATTTAGATTAAAGGTTTGTGCAGATTTTTTATGCTAAGGTTATCTATTTGTGAAGTTATTCAAGGTTTTTTGTTTCTAAACTCTTAAATGGGGTGGCATTCCTGTATGTTTTGGAAGGTTTCCGTTTTCTTCATAAAAGGTACCTTCTCACACAAAGGTATTTAGTTACTGTATTTGTGTAGTAAGATGACACAAATTCAAACCAATCTAGATATCAATCTGGATGTTTTTCTCTGAAAGGTATGAATTACTTCTTGACAGACTTTTATTCCTTTTCCGCTAATTGTTTCCTCATATTTAACAGACAAATAAAGCTATATGTTGTTATTTTATATATTTTAGTAGAAATAAATCCTATTGAGTGCTGTGTACCAAAACAAAATAAATATGATTACTGAGTTTTTTTTTTTATCTTTTTCTTAATGTGTTGGTTGATAGCTTGTCAAGCTGTGTCAATGTACTTTTTAAGTGTATTGCAATATTCCTTTCTTTGATGATAATAAAAACCTGTGCATGTAAAGAACCATCTTGTTAAGAAAATAAGGACCTATTATGGTAATACTCTAGATTTTAATTACGTATACTTATAGATTATTACAAACAGTAATTGACAATATTTAAATAATTTTACTACATTTCTATCATATTTTTGTTGAATTGTGTCATGTTTTAACAGTGACAAGTTTATTTACTTATGCTTTAAAAGTCATATTATTTTGCTGAAGATTAAATACTTTACCATTATTAGGCTGAGAATCAACAATATCTTTTGAGAAAGACATTTTTTTCTTTCTTGCAGCCAATCTTTCTCTAGCTAACTGCTCTTGACGCTGTCTGTCATTTTTTAGTCTAAAAATTGGTTAGTAATTTTTTAGTAAAAAATATTAACATAATTTTAAACAATTTTAAATACAGCTCCTCTAAAAAATTTTGCACCTGTCAGAAAGATTTGCTTTATTGCGCTCAGCCAACCCAAGCACTAATGCTGCACCATCTAAATTATTTTCTTTGGCTGCTTTTCGTGCTTCCAGTCTTAATCTTAAAAGTTGAGCATGACGCTCGCGTTCTTTTTCATTCATATCATGCTCATCCTAAAAAAGTATCATTCAGTTCAACTATTCATATCATATTAATATAAAATAATAACATTTGTTTCAATGATTATATATTAGATAATCATTCTGCAGCACCATTAATTAGAAAATTTTTACTTAGAAATTACAGTGATAAAAAATAATTAACTATTTTTGTCCACTTTCACTAAAGGATGACAAGGATCTAATATTTGAATTGAGAAGAATTATTTAAATTAGTTTCTTTAATCTAATTTAATAAATAACTCATATAAACAAGTGTAAACAAAATTTACCCTTAATCTTTTTAAAAGGGCATTCTTTTCATCATCAAATCTTTTATCAAGATCTTTCAAAATATTGCCTGTTATGGCATCTTGTTGAGACTCAACTTCATCTTCAGAAATATTGTCTGGATCTTCTCCTAATGCAATCCGATGCTGACGATTTTTTAAACGCTCATTAAGTTTGTCTAGATACTGCTGTCGATTTTGTCCCAGTAGTTTCTATATGAAAATATAGTAATTAAAAAACAGTACCAGAGTTGATAGCTAAGATGATAATGATGAAGGTAATAGCAGTGATGAAGTTGTTGGTGATGATTTGGTGAATGGTGTTGATGAAACAAAAAATAAAATAATTCAATAATTTAACAAATGCATGTATTACAATTCATTTAACATGAATTATTTAGTAGATTCATACATTAAGTGTTTCTGAGTGATGTGATGAATCATCTAACAGTTTAGATAGCTCATCATATTTGCCTTCTCTTTTTAATTTTCTTTCCATTAACTTGAGCTTAAAAAGTTCATTTTGCCTTTCTTGCTCAGAAAGCTTATCCCATTCTGCTTTTCCAAACTGATTCATAAGAGCTTCTAACAT
This sequence comes from Hydra viridissima, assembly GCF_058129835.1. NCBI lineage: Eukaryota > Metazoa > Cnidaria > Hydrozoa > Anthoathecata > Hydridae > Hydra > Hydra viridissima. Next base: position 17,954,905 of record NW_028324307.1, on the reverse strand, counting down.
AAGCTTATCTCTTAAAACATCATATTTCTTTTCCAGAGCTAAAAAGGAGCAGTGTAAAGAGGTAAGTACAAAGGCTGTAAAATAAAGAGATATATTTTAAAACTCTGCTATGCCATCTAAACTAAAAAAAGTGTACCCTTTACCTCCAATTATCTCTTTTTCATCCTCAGAAATCTCTGAAATACTAAACACAATACCAGCAATACATTTAAAGTTTTCTTCTGTGATAGCTTGTGTGTAAGTTTTCCAGTATGAAGTCAAACTTTCAACTCCCTGAAAGAGATTTTTAAAAACATGCAGTAGATTAAAATTAAAGTCATTCACAAGGTAAAATGATTACCATCAAACTATATCTAAAGTTACATTAAAATGTTGATATAAAAAGTCAAATTTTTAAACAATAAAAGTAATTGAAATTTGCTAAATGAATATTGTTTTTATTTTCTGAGATCATTTGATTTAAATTTTTAAACCAGCATATATATTACAAAACCATAGAATGAAAATTTCTAAAAAAATCTCCAACAAATATTTTATTAGAAAACAAAACAGGAGGAGTGAGAATGCAAGAAAATTCTTTTGCCCTGTGTCAAAACTTAATCAAAAATATTTTTAAACAAAAAAGAAAATTTGAAATAGTATGTTAAACTGTTAGGTGTAATAAAAACATAATATATATCATTTAACCCCTGAAAATTTGGTAAGGGAAGGAAAAAATAAATACAAAAGCCAGCTTTTTGGGGTATGACACAAGAGATTTCATATATTTAGAAAAGATAACCATATTGTTTGCCATTATCAACTTAAGGAAATATAAGCTTACTAAATGACCAACACTAATAAACTTTCGGCATTCTTCATCTTGACGCAACTGTAAACAAGCAAGTAAGTGAGAAGCTACATCAATATCATTACTATTTGTCATTTCATCAAGGGTAGATTCAAACTTCAAAGCAACAGCTTCTTGTAAACATTTTTTGTTAAAAGAAAGTTTCTCAGATTGACTTTTTGGCGAATTGCTTTCCCAACGAGTGCGTAACAGATTTAGCTGGCTATACTTTTGCTCTGGTTAAAAATAATTAGGCAGTTAATTGAACAGCATCATGGAAGAGATATAATAGATAGCATCTTTTTACATCATTAAAACAAAGTTTTTTTACTTTAAGGAATTCTCTTTAAAAACTATTTTATTTAGCCTTAATTTTTGCTCACAATTTTGGTTTTTTTTTTATTAAAATATGTATTTTTTTTTTGTACTTGTAATTTTGTGTTTTGATCTTTATGCGTTTGTAATTATGTATTTGCATTTTTGTGTGTTTGAAATTTTGAGTGTTTGTATTTTTCTTTATTATGAAGAAAAAGACATTAATTAGAAAAACGTAAAGATTGAGATTTGTTTTACATTTTTCATAAACATTTATTAATAAAGTTAATAATATAAATAATATCAAACAATATTTTTCCTAGAAGCAAATAAATTAAGAAACAATCATTTTGCAACTGTAAAATATCAAAGTAATATAATAAAAATTCTTGAATCTCCCATATTATCAAAAGAAAAAAAGAATTGAACAAATACAGGCAACATCATTAAAAAAAAGTTCAGAATTTATAAATAAACCTCCATTAAGTTTCCTGGCTGCTAATCTAAAATGCAAGTATTCTCTTGAAAACATGAAATCTAATAATGCTTCTCTTTCTAGTGCAAACATGCGCTCAGCCTCTTGCAGTAGTTGCATAGCAAGATCAATGCGACCAAGCTTTGATTTTAGAGGGAATATTTTTGGTGGAATAATCAACTCATCAGGAATATGACGCTGGCGAAATACTTTAACTCTGCAAAGACCTAATAGATTCTGTTTTTCTGTATCATTTGATATACTGTAATAAAAAATTTTATAAAGACATTTTATAAACTGAATAATATTAAAGAAACTAATTTAATATATATTAATAACTATGTTAATTTTTTTACAAAAAAAATTTTAAAAATATTTTAACTGCAATTTATATAAACAAATTTAATTTAAAAAAACCAAAACATATCACTGAATGCAAAAACTTTAAGATAAAATATTACACATCTTAAAATTAATAACAACATTTACTACTGATTGTTTTTCTTTTGTTCAATCCTTTCAGACAGCCCTACAGAAGTAGCACAAGAGTAAAAACTGCTTTCTTGAATACCCCTTAGCCTTGCAAGCACATAGCTAAAATAAAAATTTTCACGCTCTTTTGCATCCATGGCTGCATAACCAGAAAGACCTTGAAGTCTTTTTACAATGTAGTCTTTTTCCAAGTTATATCGTTGATTAATTGCAATCAAAGTTAATTCGCTTGTTGATTTCTCTTTTTCCTTAGAGGCTAGTTGGTTGTTAAACTCATTTTCTATCTCTTCATAAGTAAGTGCTGAAATAACCAAGTACTGATTTGTTTAACCAAATTATAAAAATCAAAAAGTAAAATTAAATTTAAAATTCTAAAGTAAGAAGCTATAAACAACAAACCACTTTTGAGGGTTTTTTCTTCCTGCTCTTTTACTCGGTTTTCCATTTCAGGAAAACTTTCACCCATAAGAGTGAACAAGTTATAGCTAGTTACTACTCCTGAACCAGGTAAATGCTTAGCCATTGTTTCTAATTGAAATTCTTTGCGAAGTTTTTCTTCTTTAATCTTTAGCTGAAAAAGCTTTTCTTGCTGCTCAAATTCAGATAAAGATTGCCACATGCCCATACCAAAATGCTCCTGTAACATTTCTAGAAGAAGTTTGTCACGAAGAACCTGGTATCTATAGTACAAAATGAGCATTATTCATAGCAATCAAGAAAGCATAAATCATAAAAATAATATAATCTTAAAATAATATAATCTTATCACACACTCATATTAAAATAGTATGAACATGTGATATCTTCTATGAAACAAAAGATGAATAGGTTGTTGCATGCAATATTGATACAGAGTTTGATCAACTTTTTGTAATCTCAAAATACTACCTGTTACTTGAGATATTCAGACGGCATATATAACATCAGAACAATCCCTTTTTTTGCTTTTAGATAAGACATTTGTTTTGGTATGTTTTAAAAAAACAGTTTTTTTCATTTCAAAATTTGACTTTTATTCTAATATTTGCTGCTTCTTGTATTAAAATGCTTAAAGTTACTTCATTATGAAAAGAATATGAGTTACTTTGAAAAGAATTATATTATTTGATAAATGCTGATGAATTTCGAAAATAAATACCATTGTTAATTTTTTTTAGAAACTTTCTGTTAAAATTTCCTTTTTTACTTAGTTATAAAGCATAAAGTGGTTAGAACATAATATGTCAATAAATGATTATGATGTAATTTAAATTTTTGATAAATAATATAATGACTTGGTAAATTGTATAATGGTTATAGTGATTAGTGTAAAAATCATTAGGAAATTTTATCTTGGTTTAAAAAGTAAGAATAATAAGGTGCACCAGATAATGATCATTACATTCTGCTGAATCTTAAATACAATTTTATTTGTCAACATGCAGTGATTTATATATAAAAAAAATTTCCAGAATTAAAGTTCATAATATAACACATTAACAAGTTTTAAGTCATTAATGATGTCCACGCCATTTAATACAAGTTTTACTTTCATGTCATTTAACACTTTCAGCTGTATTATGAACAAAGCATCAGACAGTAAAAAACAACCAGGTAGTTTTATGGCTGCATGCTTACTATATTAAACCTTGGCTCTAAATCTGAATTATTAGTATCCTTATTTTCATTATTATTTTTGATAATTATTTTCATTATGTCTAACAGATGTTTTACATTTGAATAAATTTTTCTGAATGTTTTTGTGATTGAAATAATTTTTATTTTCTATAAATTTAATAAAATTTACTTTTCATTTAATGCATCAAATACATCAGCTGCTGCAACACGATCTTTAGGCCTTCCTTCAAAACTATTTCCGTCATCATAGTCATCTTCCAGTAATGCTTGCATTCCAACCTCATCCATTCTGTTCAGCAAGTGATAAGCTCTATTTTTTATCTGAAGAGATTGTACTTGTTTTGCTCTTGCTTTTGCAGCCATTACTGTATCATCATTCTAATGTTAAATAACTCTTGATTAAACAAACAGTAAACACACACAGTGGCACAGTGATTGTTGCCTAAATGTTAGTTTATACATACTGATTAATGAAATCATTCTTCTATACAAACACTAGATTTAAAACAAAAAAAAAAGGTTTAAAGTCAAATTTGAAACAAAAAAAACTGTAATATTTTACTAGTAGATTATCAATTTAGTAATAGTTACATACTATCAAAATATAAAGTGAAACTACATTCAAGTTAACTAAATTAACCACAAAAATGAATGAATTTTAAAAAAACTTACCTGAGAATCTTCAAGTTCTTTAAACATTTTGTATATGTTCTGCTGCACCTGATCACTAACCACTCTATTTTGTTCTTCATAATCTCTTTCACTATCAGCTGCAGCAAAGTCTGGTATGCTGCAGAGGCTTATTTTTATTTCATCAAAGCAAATATCTTTACTAGAATCAATTCGACTATCTAAAAATCTTTTCCAAAAGCGCTTTGAAAATCTCTCACCAAGTACAGCTTTAAAAAGAAATAAAGCTGACTGAATTGATATTCGTCCAACTTTATCAACATCAAGAGCACAAAAATCCCATCGAATTTGCTCTTCCATAACATGACGTCTATCAATTTCTTTAAGCACATCTGGGAAATATTCTTTAGTGCATTTTCCATTAACTTTACTGCCACAAACCTTGTGTAAGATACAAATAAAATATCGTACTTGTGTATGGTTATTGAAACAAAAAGTAAATAAATAAAAATTATAAAAATAGTACATTAGTTAAAAACAATATACTGTTAAACAGGTTATTTAAATTTTTTAACAAGAAAAGCAAATTTTATAATATAAAAAATTCTTAATATGAAAAGTACTACTGTGATCAAAAAGTAAGGTGAATTTTTAATTTAAACTTCCCGCCTTATTCGAATCGTCCAATCTTTTTTATTTTTAAGTTGGTAGGAATGTCATTAACATTTGCGCCAAATTACATGTCAAACTCATAATTATTTTTTTTTGTTTACGCTTGTTTCTGAAGTACCAAAAGTGCATTCGGCGATTTTCACGATGTCTAATTTTGTTGAGCAAAGAAGTGCTATTAAATTTTGTTTGCGGAATGATATTTCTGCTGCTGAAACGTATCGAATGTTGCAAAAGGCCTTCGGTGAAGAGACTATGTCTCAAAAAAATGTTTACAAGTGGTACAAAGACTTCAAAGAAGGCAGAGAACGTGTTGATGACTTGGAACGCTCCGGACGACCATCGACTTCGATTGATGATTGCCACATCAACAAAATCAAAGAATTGGTGCTTGCAAATTGTCGGTTAACCATTCAAGACCTTGTTGACATGGTTGGAATATCATTTGGGTCGGTGCAAGCGATTTTGAAGGATCATTTGGGCCTCAGAAGACTCAAATCACGTTTGGTGCCGAAATTTCTCAATTTCTTTGAAAAAGAGCGTCGCGTTAAAACGTGTGAAGCAATGCTTTCTGACTATCAAGACGTCTACAAACAAATTATTACTGGCGATGAGACTTGGGTCTACGCATACGACCCTGAAACAACCGACCAATCGAGTGAATACCGTGAAAAAGGCGAGCCGAGACCGAAGCAACCACGTCAAAGTTGCTCAAAAATCAAGGTCATGTTGACTGTTTTCTTTGATTATTGTGGTGTCGTGCACTACGAATTCCTTCCAACTGCCCAAACTGTCAACAAGGAATATTATTTAAGCGTTATGCGACGTTTGCGTGAAGCTATTAGCAAAAAGAGACCGGAGTTATGGGCCAATAACTCTTGGATTTTGCACCACGATAATGCGCCTTCGCACACAGCACTGGTTCTTCGTGAGTTTTTCGCCAAAAACTCTACCCATGTTGCTTCACAACCACCGTATTCGCCCGACTTAGCACCGTGTGACTTCTGGCTGTTCCCAAAGCTCAAGAGACCACTCCGGGAAAATCGTTTTGAGTCCATTGAAGAGATCCAACGTGAATCGGCACGCGCATTGAAGGCTATCCCTACCGAGGACTTTTCGGCATGCTTCGAAGACTGGAAAAAACGTTGGCAAAAGTGCATTGGGGCCGGGGGGGGGATTATTTTGAGGGAGACGATACAGATTTGGAAGAATAAATAAAGATTTTTCATTTTATAAAAAAATTCACCTTACTTTTTGATCACAGTAGTACATCTTTATAATTCTCTATCAAGTTGATCATCTATCAAGTTGATCATCTAAGTTGTTTTGGTAAAGTTTTAACTGAATCTTATAAAAAATTAAGATTTACTACATTCAAATTTGCATTAAAAATCATAAAAGTTTTTTAAAAGAAAATTTTTTAAGAGCAAAACAGATTTTCAAAGCACTAAAAGCTGCAATGAGTAAAATGCATTTAACTTATTTTTAAATGATATGTAAAAAATTAGGTAGTTACCGAAATGGATGTAAAATCCTTGTGCAATGATTGCATAGAAACCATAATATTCAAAATAATTCCAAAACAAAAGTAACTTATTTAAGATAATTATAAAGATAATGACTACAAAGAAAGTAGCAGCATATTTATGTTGGTTAAGTTATGTTTCTGTATTAAAGCTACTTTGAATTTCCCAGAGACTGTAAAAAAGGTTTGAAAGTTGAAAAACTATACTTTTTGGCTGAACCACTAAAAAAAACAGAAACAGAAGCCATTATAAGGAAGTTAAGAAAATGGTTCATAAACTCTAGCAAACCAATAAGTTATCTCAGAGGTCTCTGGAAAATAAGTCTCAGAACTGCCCATACAATAAGAACTGTATTTTTTCTAGTTGTTATTAACCTTCCCTTGTTTTCTTGCCATTATAATTGCTTACCATTATAATGTGCTTGCCTGAAATGGAAAACTTTCCATTTCAGGCAAGCACATTATATGGTTAGTAAAGAAATTCCTAATCTTCGGTGACTTAAATTTTATAGCAGCTGTTTACTTAACAAGAAAAATACTAAGATAATTAAAAAACTTTACAATAAAGCTCAAAAAAATCAAGCTTATGATGAAGAATATTTTTATGTAAAATAAATAATATATGGTTATAGCACATTTTATCCAGTTCATTTAGTTTAGAGAAGAAAATCTTACTGTGCTAATAGCAGCTTCTAACTGCTTAATATCAAGTGCCTCATGGTAAATCTCTTCATCAATCTGTTGCAACTCAATACATTCCAAGTAACCTTTACATTCAATATCAAGTGAATCAAAGAGATACCCAAGATCTTGCAGTACCATGCCTCAATCAGTAATGCATTTCATTTTCAAGTTATTGACTAACTTTTGCATTAGCTAACATATATATATATATATATATATATATATATATATATATATATATATATATATATATATATATATATATATATATATATATATATATGTATATATATGTATATATATATGTATATATATTTATATATATATATATTAGGGTTATAACTTTGTATCATAAATGAATGACCTTTTGCCTAAAAACAATCAAGTAAACCCTAAGTTAAAAATAGGTCACCCTGAAAATAGCAAATGGAATTAATATATTTCCAGAACAATAAATTTTTTAAAACAATTAAAAGCCAGATATGTATATCTAACATCTGTGTAACTGTTTACGTAAAGAATTGTCATCAAATAAGTGTAGTTATTTTCTGTGTTGCTTAAAATAGTAGCATATAATACGGCACAAAAAAAGTGATAGTACAGTGCAAAAGAACTAGGATATCTAGAGCAAATCTCTAACATATATTTAAAAAAAATTCTAGCTTAATTTCACCAGTCAAAGAGAAAAAAAGAAAATTTGCCTTTAGTAGAATTTTCACTAGAAAAGTAATGCAGTATGCCACTCCAGCTTCAAACAATTGAACAATATCAATTTCAAGTTAGGTAAAGTTGTAAGTAAGAAAACTATTCACCCTTCAAAGAGACAAAAGCTGACTGCTGAATCAGCCTCAACATCAAAATTAACATATTACAATCATTTATCTAGTGCTAGCAAGTCTACAGATTGTGAAGATGAAGATGAGAGTTTTTATTCACCAACCAGAAAATATAACAAAAAATTACAACCAACTTGGTGACTGCAAACAATCTGCAAACAATCCCTGCATGATGACATTCACAGGAGTATCAACAAATAAAGCTGCTAAAATCTGCAAACAATCGCTGCATGATGGCATCAAAATTTTAACTCCAAGGCAAACATCAACTTACAAGTCGATACTCAGAGAGGCTGCTAAAATTTAAGGTGGAAATAATTTAGAAGTAAGACATAAAACACTGGTCCTTACATTTTGATGGCAAGCAAATTGAGGAAAATGAATATTAGGTCATGGTACTTAAGATCAAGAGAAACAAAGTGAAGTTATCAGTTATCAACACCATGATATGGACAGATTTTTGCATGTGATTATGGATGAAGAACTTCCTGGAAACATCAAGTTGCAGAACATTGCAAAACTATTTGTGCCTGAATGCTTTAAGAAGTAAGAGGAACTTAAAAAAACTTTGGAGCTATGCAGATTTATTTTGTATGACTTCAAGAACTTGAAATATTGTACCCACACAAAAGAATCACTGGATGCAGGAATCTTCTGTAACCTTTTTGTGCCTAACATAACATCAAAGTGAAGAAGGAATTTTATAATGTCTGCTAAAACAAGGAAAAACTGTAACAAATTTATTAAAAGCAATAAATAATAATAAACAGTGTATATTGTGCACAGATTTGTGAGCTCTAATGATGTTGTTTGATAAATGAATGCTTTGTAATACATACAACATATGCAAAATGTATTTCTTTTTTTCAAGGTGACATTTCCTAAAAAGATATTGAAATGATTTTTCATTTAACTTTCCTTAAGAAAAAGTTCATCAAACTAAGCCACATGAAGAAACTAACATAAACAAAAGTTAGTCATTGCTCCAGATCATATATACTATCTTAAACAATGTTAGTTTCTAAAGATAAAATAACAGTAAATATTAACAACAACAATATAATAAAGATTATAACAAGAAATGTTTAATGTCATATTTCTACAATATTAGATTGTAAAAATATTATAACCCTAATTTATATTACATATATATGCATGTATATGCATAAATACATGCATATGCATAAATACATGTATACTTACAAATATACACACATAAATATATACAGGGAACATAAATGCATGTATATATGCATACATATATGTATGTGTACTTACATACATGCATATATATATACATACATGCATACACACATACATACATACATACATACATACATACATACATACATACATACATACATACATACATACATACATACATACATACATACATACATACATACATACATACATACATACATACATACATACATACATACAAATATACATACATAAATATATATAAATATATATACATACATATGAGTATGTATGTATGTATGTATGTATGTATGTATGTATGTATGTATGTATGTATGTATGTATGTATGTATGTATGTATGTATGTATATATATATACATATATTCATATATATACATATACATACATATATACACACAGATATATATATATATATATATATATATATATATATATATATATATTTATATATATATATATATATATATCCACATATTTATCCATAAAATATATCCAATAAAAATTCATTCATCCACATATTTATATGTATATAAGTATGCGGATAAAGTTTTATAAATTTTTATACTTTATTAACAATAAAAAACTCTGTATACTTTCCCATTTAAATAACATCATAAATCATCATAAAAACATTAAAGGCTTATGTTCACAAGATATTATAAAGTAGATATACTTTAATATATTTTATGTGTGTGTGTGTGTGTGTCTATATATATATATATATATATATATATATATATGTATGTATGTATGTATGTATATATATATATATATATATATATATATATATATATATATATATATATATATATATATATATATATGTAATTTATACACGTGCATTAATAAAAGTTGTTAATAGATACTAAGCAACTGAGGAATGTTTACATTTTACAGCACTGCTTTAGAAGAACGTAATTGGAAGCTCTGATTTCTCAAACAAAAAGCCGTGAGAATCTGTAAGTTCTCGATAATTTAAAAAGTGCTGACGGATAATAAAATTAAATCCTCTCAACATCTGTTATAAATAATAACAGTAGATACTGAGAGTTTTAACAGTTAGAACATTAGCAGTTCTAAAAAATATAGCCATTATAAGTTATAAGGGCTAATTATTTTTATTTTTAATCATTATCAATATTTTTTTATATTGCTTTCTATTGCATCTATGTAAGCATAGAAAATTAGAACTGTTAATAAAGTTTCTTTAATGTTAAAGGGGAGCATTTGTGTTCCTGTTTAAAGTTGATCTATTTTATAATATCTGAACACAAGCTTTATATGTGTTTATGATGATTTATGATGTTTTTTAATTGCCAAAGTGTACAGAGTTTTTTATTGTTAATAAAGCATAAAAATTTATAAAACTTTATTCAATTACTTACACATGAATATGTGGATAAAGTTTGTATAAAAATTTATCTACATATTTATATGTATATAATTATGTGGATAAATTTTTATATGTATATAAATATGTGGAGAAATTTTTATTGGAGAAATTTTATGGATAAATATATAAATATATACATATTTATTTGTATATAAGTATGTAGATAAAGTTTTGTACTTATCAAAATCTTATCAAATGATTGGTATATAGTATTTTAAATAAATATTATGGAATACTTTTAAAGCCTTCATTATGACAACATTAGAAGAGCATGTTGAATCTTATGATGGAAGCAAACTCATAGACATAATTCAGAAAAGAATTGAGACAAATGAAAAGTTCTTTTCCTTAGAGTTCTTTACTCCTTATACATTTAGTGGAGCTTGTAATTTGCTTGAAAAATGTCAACGTTTATCAGAAGGCAAACCATTGTTTTATGATGTTACTTTTAACAGTAAAAATCTTCATCTGCAAGTTGCATCTTCAACACAATATATTACTAAGTGTCACACAATGATTCAACTAAGCTCATCATCAATGAGTGAAGAATCTGCATTATTATTGTTAAATGATGCTAAAAGCTTTGGTTTGTCAACAGTTATGGTTATTGAAGGAGGTTATTGATGTTTCTTATTCTAAATGTGTTTTTTTAAAAAAATTACTATATGCTGCATATTGATAAGTAACATTTTTTTCTGGTAGTATACCCAGTTCTTTGTTTATACTTTTTTTTTTTTTTTATGATATGGAAAGAAGATTAAGGCGGAGCTCTATGATATACAAAAAAAAAAAAAATTTGTTAGTATATTTTTGTATTCTCAGAACAAACAATCAGTATTTTTTATTTAGTAATTTAAAAACTCCTCATTATGTTTGGGAATAAGCAAATTTATAAATACTGATTGGTTAAAAGTTGTTGCTCAGATAAAATTGTTTATTTAAAGACACTTAATATTTATATATAAGCAAACTAGCTTAGTAGATTTATTGGTAGTGAAGTATAGATGGTGAACACTAAATTATCAGCTTATTGTTTCTATTGTTTTGAACTTAGTTTCATACACTGCGACCATTTTCTATAGACACATGTAGAATTTAGCGGATTTACAATGTTACAGTGGTAATAAAATTGTTCTAACGGTACTTTTGAATAAGTATATGTAAGAAAACAATGATCCATTATGCATCTGATTATTAATTGTCTTGATTGTATTAAAATAATTAAGTTTTTAATATTCACGTGGCAATTTTCTATAGACGCACTAAAGCTTTTACAGTTTTGTTGCAAATTTCTTATATTCTGTAGTATTTTTTATTTTGTGAGTCGAAATTAAGTTGAACTTAACCAAATGGCGAAAGGAAAGCTCCTTACCGATATTGAAAAAGGTCAAATATTGGCTTATCATCGAGAAAAAGTTCCAAATCGATTAATTGCCAGAAGATTGAAGAGATCAGATTAAGTTATCCATAATTTCTTGAAAAATCCAACAGATTATGCAACAACCAAGAGGAAACCAAAGAAGTCTAAGGTTTAAGGTTGTGAAAAACGCAGAATTGTTCGACTCGCATCAAATTCATTAAAAAACTTGAAAACAATTAAGTCAGATTTGGGTTTAAATGTTTGCAAGGAGACGATTAGGAAAGTTCTTAAAGACAGCCCACACATTGTACGATCAAAAATGAATAAAGCACCAAATTTGAAGCCCATTCACAAACAGAAACGGATGGAATTTGCCCGCGAAAATATGGCACACGATTGGGAACAAGTAAGAAATTTTAGATTAAATTCTCATGAATGCTTAAGATGTCTAAATAGCTGAATATTTTTGTTTTCAATACCAGGTGATTTTTTGGAACGAGAAAAAGTTTAATATTGATGGGCCTGATGGTTCTAGTGGCTACTGGCGTGATTTGAGGAGAAGACCCAAACATTTTTCAACAAGGAGTTTTAGTGGTGGATTTTTGTTGGTTTAGCTTGGGTTTTGTGCAACAGGAAAGTTAAATTTAGCATTTACATCTTGCAAAATGAAAAGTTCTGAATACATTGATGTGCTAAAATTATGTTTGATTCCATTTAAAAACAAATATCGACGCAAAAAGTTTGTTTTTCAACAAGATTACGCCAGCATTCACACTAGTAACGAGACTAAAGCTTGGTTTGAAATTTGCTAATGTGGTAAAAAATTGAGCTAATGTGGTGGCCTGCTTGCAGTCCAGATTTGAATCCTGTTAAAAACATCTTGGGAACTATTGTAAGACATAACTATGCTGACTAGAAGCAATATAACTCTGTGGCAGAGCTAAAAGTAACGGAATCAGAATGCTGGGAGGATATGGAGCCAAAAGTGCTGGAAAACTTGGTGGGAAGTATGCCAAAACGAATTTATCAAGTAATTGAGCACAATGGAGGTCCAGTTGAGTACTAAAAATGTGATAAAAACATTTTTTTTGGATAGTTTTGTTAAAAAATGTGAACTGCGTCTATAGAAAATAGTCAGCTATCTTTTGAATTTAATTCATTTGTGATTGACCTCTTTTCAAATTTGACATTATTTTTTGATAATTTTCATTATTTTTTGATACTTTATTTATAATATATTGAAATACACTATCAAAATAAAGTTAAGTACATTTTTAAGACATAACCCACATGCGCCTATAGAAAATGGTCGCAGTGTATGGCTTTGTTTTAAATTTATAAAACTGTGATTGGGTATTTTATTTTTTAAAAGGATTTAAATATTTTTCATGTGATTAGTTATCAATTTACTTCTTTTTTTTTTTTCGTGTTGTGATTGGTAATTGCTTTGATTAAAAAAAGTTTGATTTAATACTTAATTTGGATTTTTTTCCTTGTTTTTATATAAAAATTTCAATAAAATAAGAAAATTAATTTTTTTTTGCAGCATAAAATATATGGAAATAAAATTATTGGCAGTTGAATACTGAATTATTGAAGAGTTTCACATATTTTTGAAAAAACTTATATAGGCTATGTTATATTTTAACTTTTGAAGTGTTTTAATATATTCAAATAAAAGTTATTTTCATATTTAATATACAGACCCGATTGGCTGTTTCTATAAAGACTTTTCGTGTTCATCATCGCTTATCAATTTTATTAAAAAGCAGTTTGGTGATTTTTTTACCATCTGTGTTACAGGTCAGCGCTTTATTTTTTACCATAATTTATTATAATTTTAGCTGTAACATTAAAAAAGTTACAGTGTTAATAAATTTTTTTTTGTTGATTTAGCTGTTCTCTAAACTTATTTTATGGAAGGGATATTATTTTTACCATAGATAAGCCATCAAGATACTTTGAGATGTAATTTATATTTTAATGTAAAAGTGAATTGCTTTGAAAATTTATCATACTTATTTTGTGTGATACTATCATGATGAACTTAATTATAATTTATTTAAATAACAGTTTAACATGCTTTGAATAATATTAACATCACAACTTGTTTCATTTTCTACCCTAAGGGTTGTTTCTAGTTTGCCTCAAACAACTAGCTGCTCAGGATTGTCAAATAAAATTTATGTTCACTAAAGTTATAATGCTAATCAAACTGCCCAGTTTAAATTTAAAAAAGTAACAATGAAGTATATGACTTAAGGCTTGATTAAAAAATTGTTAACAATGTTTGTGTTCAGAAATTAAATTGCGCAGATAGAGTCAAATACGGTATAATATGGGACAAAATCAACAAACCTTTAATTATTTTGGAAGTAAATATTTAGCTGTAATTTTTTTTTCTGCATATACCAGAAATAACACTCATAACAGTAATGACAGCAATTAGGTAACAAGGATTACTAACTTATTTTAACTAGTAAATAGTTGGTGACTACTCATAACAAAAAAGGCATTCATAAAAAAAAATTACAAAATTGTTGAGATGTTTGCTGTAAAGCTAAAATAAGTAGCTATTACTCTAATATCACAATGCCTTGAAATCAATTATTCTTTTAAATATTTCAGCAAAATTGAAATGAAAATGAAAGACTGCAAATTCCTTTTCTAAAAGGGAAAATTAAAAAAATTATCCAAATTTCTGAAGCTTGCTTTGATTATAATCAAATGACCAAAAATATCAAACATTAAAAAAAAAAAATTCAGGCACTAGTCTGGTAAGATAAAAATGCAAATACGTATAAAATAATTTTACATATTATATTAAAAAATAATGTTCTATAATTTGTTAAAAAATATTCCAATTTCTCCAAACTTGAATTTTGTACATAGGGTAATAATGGGGGTGGGGGGCTTTTTCTCAGGAAATTCAACATCATTGGCCCAATCCAACTTCAGGAATATAGAAATAACAGTCATCTCTGATCTCTAATTTAAGACTAAACTAGATTCATTAAGTTTTCATATTTTAAGTGAAAATGTTATTTATATGAAAACTACTAATTTCAACATATTTATATTTTGTTGCAAGGTTAGATCTATGAGTTACTCAAATGATTTTGTTGAAGCTTTAAAATGTTGTTGGGACATAAAAACAGTTCAACTAGTTTTTAGTTTTTGAGATTTTTTTTAAGTGCCCTATTATTATCCTGCAAGTTTAACTGCACCATAAATATCTTGCTCGGCCCTATTGCATTTAAAGTATTGTTATGAAAAAATAATTTAAAATAAGTTAAGCCATAAAATAATTTAGCAATGAAATATAGCGGCAGGATGACCTTTTTTGCTAATCTTCATATTGTTAGTTTTCAATAATGAATTTTCTTGTTAATTCTTTTTTTTTTTTTTTTTTTTGGTTAATACTTCATAGTTATTGTTTTTTCTACCAGGGTACACAAACAACTGCAGTTTATCTTCTCATAATACTTTTTTGAGCTTACAATCAGAAATTGCAGCTGGAGCAGATTTTATCATAACTAATGTAGTGTTTGATGCAAACGAGTTTCTTCATTTTGTTGAATCCTGCAGAAAATTTGGCATCAAAGCACCAATAATACCTGGCATTTTACCTATTCAAGTAAAATTTATTTCTTTTACATTTAAAAATTTGATATTCATTTGGATAAAAACTGTTTTTTAAATATTCAGAGCTATGGCTGTGTCAAACAGTTGCATTCTGTTTCAAATATCAAAATTCCTGACAGAGTTATGAACATATTAAAGCCTATTTGTCATAATGATGAAGCTGTTTTAAAGTATGGAATATTCTTGACTGTTGAACTTTGTAAGATATTATTAAATAGTGCTTTGTGCTGTGGATTGCATTTTTTTACACTTAATCGTGAATTTGCTACAATAGAAGTTTTGAAAAAGATTGGACTTTGGCAAGAAGTCAAACTAAACCAAAGATTGCTTCCTTGGCATTCATCTTCTAATGTTGAGCAACGTTGTGGTGAAGAAGTTAGGCCCATATTCTGGGGTTGTCGCCCAGGAAGCTATCTTCATCGGACATCAAAATGGGAGGAGTTTCCAAATGGGCGTTGGGGTGATTCTTCAATCGCTGCATTTGGAAGCTTTAAAGATTATCATTTGCTTTATTTAAAATTAGACAATTATTTGCCTGAGTTTAAAAAAATGTGGGGTGAGGAGCTCACTTGTGATAAGGATGTGTACAATGTGTTTGTTGCATTTCTTTCTGGAACAAAAAATAAGACTGGTCATATGGTTAGTTTACTATTAAGCTGTATTAAGTTGTTATTGTTTTTAGTTTACTTTTATAAAATACTTATTTCAACCTTTTGTATCTATATTTATGTATATAAATGTAAATATACAGTGGTTATCTTAGAAAAAGCATATTCTATAATATGTCTTTTAATTGCATTTTATAGCATGTTTCTAAGTAATTAATTTTAACTGCATTTCTTATGATAACTTACAAGTTGGAGATTGTGTTTTTGTTTGGACATAAATACAACAATGTGCCAATAAACACTTTTATTGTCAAATTTTGTTGCGTGGATGTGCTCAATAAAACAAAAAAAATGTTTTAATATCTTATCATTTGGAGTTAATGTTTTAGAAAACTTATAGAAAAATACAATTCCATTGATGATAAATTTGAAATCCACTGCCAAAAAATGTCAACAATATGGAATGTCAAATTGTTAAGATAAATAAATCCTAAATAGATACTTTTTTAACTTCTAATAAACGAAAAACCAAAATTAAAAAACAGTATCATGTAGTTGTGTCAGACACAACCATTTGTTATCATTTACAAGAAGCCAGCCTTTAAGGCTGTACAGCGAAGAAAAGACCTTTTGTTTCAAATTTAAATGGACTAAACCAATCTAAGTTTGGAAAAATGTTCCTAAATAAAAGCATTTCCTTTTAGAAAAATGTTTCATAGACTGATGAATCCAAATTTAATTGCTTCCATTCTGATGGGAAAGTGTATGTTAGGTATCTTATGAAGCAAGAAAACAAGTCATTGTACACTCTAAAGTCAGTAAAGCACATTGGGGGTAATTTTAAGGTTTGCAGAGCTATCTTCTGCCATGGTATTTTTCCGCTGGTCAAAATTTGGATCAATAAAAATACAAAGATATATTTCAAATTATAATGGAGCCGTATGCTGATGATAACCTACTTTTACTTGGAATTTAATGCACAACAATGACCCAAAGCATACTGCAAGATGGTTACACCAAAGTCTCAATCTGAATCTTATGGAGAGCTTATGAAACACTATTGGGTGGTTTTACAAGAAAAACAAACCCCTAATTTCAATGAGTTTTGGGGGAAATTCCAAAAGTCTAAAATGACATTACTGTGGAATGATATGAAAGACTTTTGCCATCAAACAGTATGCCATCAAAATGTGCTGAAGTGATAAGAATAAAGTCTACCCAACAAAATTATAATTTTAATTTTAATGTTTTGATGTCTTTTGTAGAGCACTATTTTTTTGATTGATATGCAATTTCTATGATCAGAACTTTTTGTTGTATTTTGTAAACTTTTCAATAATTATAGTTACATATCTGTTAAAAATGATTATTTTTCTTATGATTTAAATGTAATAAATGTAAATTAATTAGATATTATTTTTTAAATTTCTTAAATAAAGAAAGAAATTTGTTAACTGTAATGGGGAAAATGTTAGGAGTGCTATTTCTATGATCACCACTGTATATACAGTGAGTCCAAAAATTATTAGCCCACTCTTGTGTAACTACTTTATATTTGCTGTCATATAAGAATAATAGGAGAAAATCACTCGATGTTAGTATCATAGTGTGATCTATTGTCATTAGTGTATATACTACAAGTTTCAGCTTTTCAATTACTTTTGTTTTTGTTTTATTAACAAAACAGTACAAGTTTGTTCAAATATTGCATACCAAAATTGTTGGCCTAGAGGAAACAAAAAAATATTTGTCCGTCGAAAACAGGTATTTCATCAAGTCTAATATTGTGTTGGTTAACCTTTCGTTTTGATGATTCTAGTAATCTATTCGGTACTGAATCTACAATATTGTGAAGAACAGACAACTTGATGTTATTCCATTTGTTCTTCAAGAGGTTCCCAAGCTCATGGATATTCTTCGGCTTGTGTTTCTTCATCCTCCATTTAATCTAATCCCTTAGATGTTCTATCGGATTGAGATCAGGCGAGAATGAAGGCCAAGCTAATGTTTGAATATTTTTTTGCTTGAGCCAATCTTTAACTAGACCTGATGTATGCTTAGGATCATTGTCATGGACAAAGAAAGATTCTTGTCTAAAATTAAATTTTTGGATCAATGGTAATAAATGCTGCTCTAAGATATCATGATAATAAGATTGATCCATTGTATGGTCCAAAATATATAAGTCACTGATTCCATTTTGCGTGAAACAACCCCAAATGGTAACAGAACCCCCACCATGCTTGACTGTAGCCACAGTACAATGTTGATCAAATTCTTTCCTGGAGTGTTCTCCATACCATTACTTTTCCATCAGAGTTGAACAGATTAGGTTTTAATTCATCGCGCCAAACTATAGTTTCCCAAAACATAATCGGCTTGTTCAACATTGTTTTGGCATAATTCAGATGTTTACCTTGATTGACCTTGTTGACTAATAGTTCCTTTCGTGCTACACAACCAAAAACCCCAGCTTCATGAAGTCTGTTTCAAATATTATTAGCGTGTAGTGATATTCCTAATTTGGTCTCGACCTCAATCTTCTCAGCATTGGCAGATTTCTGTTAATCAGACTTAACTTTGCATACTATCAATCAATCTAATGTTTTGGTTTGTTTTTTTTTCGACCACGTCCAAATAAATTAATGACACAGTTTGTGTGTTTGTATTTATTAACTATGTAATGTATTGACCCTCGAGGAAGTAATATCTTATCAGCAATATCCTGTTGAGAATCACCATTCTGATGGTGCTGAATTACTAAAGTTCAAAGATCATTACTATTTTCTTTTTTTTAGGCATCATTTTGTTTATATACATTCCTATGACAGCAAATATAAAGTAGTTATGCAAGGATGAGCCAATAAATTTTGGACTCACTGTAAGTGTGTATGTGTGTGTATGTATGTATGTATGTATGTATGTATGTATGTATGTATGTATGTATGTATGTATGTATGTATGTATGTATGTATGTATGTAGGTAACACATTTTCCTTGGACTGAAGAAAATATAGCATCAGAGACAAATATCATTCTTGATGATCTTATATATATCAACTCCAATGGTTTTCTTACCACCAATAGTCAGCCTAATGTTAATGCAGTTGCTTCAACTCATAAAGTATTCGGCTGGGGTAATCCTGGTGGTTATGTTTTTCAAAAGGTATTTTGCTGATATTATAAAGTTGACTTTGCTTTTCTTACATAGCAAATAAATTATACAATGAAGAAACTGTCACAAACAAATCCTCAGTAGTGCACACAGGAAAGATGAGGCCTTCGGCCCTTCAACTTAAAAAATAATTGACTAAAGAGGAAATAATAAAGTAATTTTTCAATTTTCTTTACTTAATTAAGATTTGTTATATATTTAAATTATATACTTTTTTTTTTGTTTCACAACTTAATAAAATAGTTTTATATTTGGACCCTCCAAAAAATGATATTTTTCTGATAATCTTTAATCGTGCAATTTTTATGTAAGCATAAATATTTTTGATTAAAAGTTTTATTGTTCAAGAAATAAAACGAATTTTAACCTTCTTTACTTAAAGGTGCTATGCATATTTTGTTTTATTTTTTTTAGGCGTATTTAGAGTTTTTTTGTAGCGAAAATGACGTATCATTTTTAATGAGTGTGTTGAAGGAGTATCCACTTGTTAATTACCACATAGTTAATCAATCTGTAAGCAAGTTGTAACTTAATCGAAGTGTCTTGTCGTTCCAAATTTAAAATCCATGATTTTACTCAATCGTTTTCTTTTAAGGGAACGATCAACCATACAAATACAGATTCTGAATCGTCGAATGCAGTCACATGGGGAGTTTTCACTGGAAAACCTGTTATTCAACCAACTGTTGTTGATCCTGTCGCTTTCCAATACTGGAAGGTATAAAAGTGTGGCTAAAGATCTCAAAAAATATGAAAGATCTTATAAATAAATTTAATAAATTATCTACTATTTTCGAACTTTAGGATGAAGCATTTGACATATGGCTGCAGCAGTGGGGACGGCTTTATGATGAAAATTCTAGATCCTATAAAATAATTAAGCACTTCTATGATACCTTTTATCTCGTGAATCTTGTCGATAACGATTATGTAAAAGGGAACTGTTTATTCGAAGTTGTACGGCGTGTAATAGACTTAAGAAAACGTGGTACTTTATGCTTGTGATGTGGTTTCTATACGCATTTCTCTTTCTTTTCTCTCTTTCTTTTACTTATGGTTTAGACCTTGCTTAAACGTTTTTAAACTTTTACATTCTAACTTTATTGCTGATATTTTGGGTTTTTACAAGAACATGTTTTTATAAGATATTTTTAAAAAACAATCAGCCAGAATTTTTTTAGCTTTGAATAAAAATTGTTTTCACACTATTTATAATAATTATTATACGATAATAATTCATAATTATATTAAATATACAATAATTATTCTGTAGTAATTCATAATTACACTGAAGTGGCTTGCAGAATTCTACCTCAACAAAAACATAAAACGTTAAGCTTTAATTCATCTTTAAGTTTTAATTCATCCGTGTTTTGACTAGATTGGCACTTCATTACTGCCAAGTGTTAAAAAAATTCAAAGGATTTGTTCTAAATTGACATTTAATCTAACAAAGTGTCATTACATATGAAATAAATGCCTGTATAAAACCGTTAATATGGAAATTGAAAAAAAAACAAAAAAAAAAAACTATTGAGCACAAGTTAATAAAAAAAAAAAGATTTTTTACATACAGTTGATTCTCAAGATCTCGGACTCTCATGGGACCGGGAAAAAAGTTCGAGATATCGAGAAAACAAAGAAAATCATCTGACTTTTGCTGGAAACACTTTATTTTTTATCTGACAAGAACAAATAATGACCAGGATACAATTTTCGGAAAAAATCTGGCAGTCGTTTGATATGCTTAAAACAAACATGGGTAAATTTTCCTCCATTTCACTTGCTGCTACCAAGCCCGTAAGTCTGAGTTTAGTATTATTCCCCCCGAAACATTTCTCTTGTGATAGATGATAGGTTTTGTTTGGGAGCACTGGTAAAATAGCCTTGAATACATTTTTGAAATTACCAGTACGAAATTTCTTCCGTTTAGATTTTGTGCCATTTTATTCCAGGGCGGTCCACTTGTCTTTATTCTTAATCCAGGTTGATATTGTGTTCCTTGGGACACCATACTTTTGGGCTGCTTCTTTGTTACACATCCCTTTTTCAAGGTCTTTTAATGCCTCATATTTTTTATTATAGATTTGTTTGTCGATTTGTTAGTCTTCGTTTAACGTCATGCTTTCATGTTTGATAGAAACAATCAATTTATCTTTTAAAGGAATACTTTTTGAAAATTAAATTTTAGAATATGGAATGTTATCAAAACGTTCAAAAATGCAAGGTCTTGTCCATAATTTCTAAAAGCTTGTAAAAAAGATTGATATAGAGAGGAAAACTTGGCTCTTGGACGAAAAAGTTTTTTTTGTCAATCTCTTTTACAAGCAAAAAAATCATGCAAAAATCAAAAATGTAATTTCAGTTTTAAAGAATTTGTAAGGATAAGTTTTCTTTTCTTCAGTAAAAGACTCGGTTTTAATTTTAAAAACGGGTCAATTTAAAAGTAGTTCTTTTCACTCATTTCATTTATTCGTTTTACGATTCAATTGAGCCACCTCAGTTTTCATTTACGACTCATGCTTTGCTATCTTTTTGAATCTTCTTGGATTAGGTTTGTTGCAAAAAAATTGTTTCAGAGGGAAAAATTTTGACTAAACTTTCCGAAATTAATTCAATGAAAAATCTGACAGCGACTTGGCCTCATGAAATCGTTTGAGCAAAAAACGAGGCAATTTTCAATTCACAATTCTACATTTCCAAAAAGGAATTCTGGGAACGTTAAACATAAGTAAACAGGAGAAATATAAGTTGAGACGTTGACGTATATAAAATGGAGATTGTGTGAAAGTAAAAGAAATGCAAAGTTCCCTGAAGCCATCTTGATAAATGGCTTCAGGGAACTTCGCATTTCTTTTACTTTTAATTATTTAAAAAAAATAATAATAATTTGCATTTCTTATACTTTTAAAAGAGAGCTTTTAATTTTGCTAAATTTCTTAATCTCGATGAATATCTTTCAATTTATCTTATCGTGATGGAAATAATTATTTAGTGATGTTAAAATCTAAAACCGTTTTAACAACTTTGTATGCATTAATCCTAACACATCTTTTACGAGTTGACGTTGTATTATTTTTTAACTTAATTCATGTTTATCTCATCAATTACAGTAAACAATGAAATTTATCGGTTGTTTCATAATACCAAGCTTTAAAATTCACTATGCTTATTGATTGATTTCTATCCGAAATACAAGTTTGCAGTTCCGATTTTTGTATGAAGCCTCCTTGAGTTTGCACCTCGAAGGAGGTAATTTGTGTAAACCGCTGACTTTTTACTGTTTAGCTACTTTGCTACTTTACTATTGCATCAATAAAGTGCGAATTAAAATTACATTTAGAACTTTATATATCTAAGATTTGGTTTTTGAAACAAGTCAGAGAAATCCCATATCTAAACATTTCTTCTTTCAATTTTCACAAATCTTTACGACGTTGTTGCAGCTTCTAACAAAAAACTTAGTTTCCATTTTCTTTCCATCTTGTTAAACAAAAGATGGTTGCCAAACTTTTTGTTAAGAAACGTAGTTCTTATTAGACATAAAAATTTTTAACAATCTGTAAAATGCCACATTCAGAAGCGAGTTTACAGTTATTATTACAATGACGCTCATACTTAACTAAATGCGCCGGATGGTTAACAAGTACAAAAAAAAAATAATCCATTTTTAAGTGTTTTTCAACGTAAGAGTGTAAGAAATTATGCTTGATTTTCTTATATTTCAATTTGCTTCGGCATTTACATATCATTTGTCGTTCAGTTCTTATTAAAATTTATTAAATTTTTCTATTTTTAAGTTTTTTCTAAATTAAAAAACAACAACAACCTGAAATAGCAAAAGAAAAAATTTAGATGCCTTTAAAATCGTGTTTGGAGGTGTGTTCTGGGTTTATTGAATTCTTTTAATACGGTTTTAAGATGCATTTATCCAACAAACTAACAAATTTGAGCGTAGCGAGTAATTTGTATCAAATTAAACTCAAAGTTGGTTTACTTATGTGTTACATATTTATAAAGTATTTCCATTTTTTTAAAAAGGACAAGGTTATTGTAATGGTTACTGGGTGTAACTGTACACTCTAGACTTCATGCATCTTGGGGGTTTGTATATTTCTGCATCTTAAATTTTTATATGTTTAAGTTATCTTCTGATTAGAATAATTTACTTTACTTCGAAATTTGGAACACATAGATAAATTTGATTGGTTAGATTTAGGCCAAATATAGTATAAATTAATTTTTAGAGGGTTAATTTGTTGACTCTTTAAATCGCAAATCTCTCAGTAAATTTAAGGTTGTAAGCAAAAAAAATTATTACCTTGGGAGGTAATTAGTTATAAAAAAGTTTCACCTTTTTAGTATTCGTTAATTTGAAACCAAAATGGCTTTTTCATTCAAAAAACCAATTTTGGATTTAAAAACAAATTTATAGGAATTTCTATTTTGATATAGCTATGGTAATTACATTAAAAACGATCATTTAGGGTGTATATATTTATTTAGCTGCTCTATGTGTATGTATATAGCTGCTTTATGTGTTTTACAAAGGAATTTTAAAAAACATTTAGGATGTTCAAAGTATTGATGTAACAATGGATATTTAGTATATATAACTAATACAATTTATAGTAATCAAATCTTCAGTAGAAAGATTATTAATGATTTCGGTAAAGAAATCGGAATCCCACTTCTATCAGCTTTAAGAGTTTATCCTTCAAAGTTTAAATCACGATTGATAGAAATAATTGATAATTTAAATAAAACCTGCTGCGATATTAAAATATTTAATTACTTTGTAAAAAATTACAAGTACCACATTAATGCTTCATTAAATATCAACAACCCTTGTGCTACCTTTTTGTGTCTTTAACATTAAAATGTCATTCATTAGTTTTATTTTTATTTTAAGCATCTTTTATATTGGAAAAATAAAGATTTATTAAAATGAAGATTTGTGTAAATTACTTCGGTGTTTGCTATGTAATTCCATGCGGAAACGGTGAAGAAACCATTGGCTGGTTAATTGAAGAAACTTTAAAACGCAAAACTGACATTACAGAAAACGAGACCGAAGAAGATGGTGTGGATTTAACTATACCAGAAAAAAAACAGCTTTTCCTCAGACATTCTAAGAACTATGGATTGCTAATTAACTGCGACAAAATTAAGGATGTTCTTGATGATGGAGACCTAGTACACTTGAGTAAGGTTTTTCTATTTTGTGTTTTACAATACGTACACCTGTCGTGAGACTATTCTTTATCTGATTTATGCTTGAATTCAATCAAAATTGAAATTTTCAGTTAATCTGAATTTTGGTTTCGAGACTAAATTTCGAATTTGATGTCTGACTTAATGATTCAAATTCTATTTTGTATTCAGGCTTAAATCTTTGAAGGCGGGCCTGGGATAAACCGTTTTAATTTTGTTTATGCATATAATATAATACATTCACAACATAAATATAAAATAAATGTCGGTTGAAATGACCACTTTTGTTTATTTTTTACTATATCCTACTGCTGTTCCCTCAACACTCTTGTTTTTTATTTTTTGTTCTCACAGTTTTAACATTTCCGGAGATTGATCTTTTAGTATTTTTATCTTTCTCAGAAAACAAAAATGAAGAATTATTTGCAAATGTTGCAGCAAATGGACAGTATCTTTTTCAAGATTTGAAGTTTTGGCTTTAACAAATGATTTTTTTTTCTTATTAAATAATTGCAAACTATTTGGTCTGCCTCAATCAAGTTTTTTAATACAAAAATTTTGTTCAAGCTTGATAAAAGTTTCATATAAATATTGTACATATTAAATATGTTTTTGTTATATATATTTTTTTATATATTTGAATTATTTTTTTCAAGCGCAAATAAAAGAAAAAAAGAAAAAAATTTAAATTCTAAAATTCATCAAATATTTAGCACATATAACCAACACAAGACTACATCAATTAGCCTTATTTGTAAAAATAATAATTTGTATGCGGTGCGTAAATGAAGATGAAGTATATTTATATATGTAGTAAAGTAAAAATAGCGATTAATTGATGCATATAGAAAACCTTTAAAACTTTAAAAAATCTGCACCAAAAAGTTTAGATAAAGGTCGTGCTGAGGTAAAGTCCTGTAAACAATTTAAGCAAGTGAAAATGCTGTAAGTTAATACATAAAAAATAAACAAAAAGTTTAATGCCTTACATCGCTCTAAAGTTAAAGTGGTATAAGAAATTTGTTAATATGAAAAAACATCTCAAAATGAAATGGCTAAAATTGTTGAAAAATGCCGCTCCTGACTCAAGACTTATTGGAAACTAAAAAACTATGATTCGAATGATACCGCTAAGATAGTGATGCCGTACAATGATCCGAATCATTCGGCTAAATAGTGAAGCGGTAGCTCCTGCATATCGTATCAAAATAACTTCGTTCACCTCAACATTCACCTGACCTAAATTCAATTCAACTTTTGTGTGAAGAGCTTGACCGAAAACTTAGAAAGCAGAAAATTTAGAACAAATAATGTTTAAAGACGGCGCTCACAACTTCACAGGTGGAAAAAACTCCAGACAACAAAAAAACTCCTGCAAAGGAAAAAGGAAAATTTAAAATTAACCTAATAATATATTGTAATATTATTAAATATTACAATATACTGATAGATTAATTTTAAATTTATAAATCTTGGGTGCTACTGAACTTTATTACCCCCTCCTCCTCCCTTTTTTTTTTTTTTTTTTTTTTTTTTGATTATGATTGAGAATTTTATGCCGGTCCAAGAATCCGTATAAAAACTTTGGTGTGTCAAAATCAAATTAAAGTGTTCTAAGCCGGAGTTGAGAGAAATAAAATATACAATAAATCGTTAAAATTCACCATTTGAGAAAATGAACTTTACGGTTGATTTTGTTTTTAAAAGCAAATTATTTCCAGCCTGGATTTTAAATATAAAAATTTTTCTTGGTTTGTTATAAATGCGAAAATTCTATCAAGTTATTAAAAAAACGAACGAGCTTTAAAATATGTTATTATTGTGGAAAGTGATTTTTTTAAAACAATTGGTTGTCCTGGTGAATTTTAATTTTTATAGCAGAATAATCGACTATTTTTTTAAAAAAAAATCTCTGGTATTTATTATTTAGTTTGATTTTTTTTTAATATTGATACGCATAATAATAAAAATAGTTTTAAGAGGGGTTGCTTGAAATTATGAATGAAAGTCAACAGGGGGGGGGGGGGGAGGGGAATGGAGAAGGGGGGGGGGGGAGCGGCACAAAAAAAATGCAGTTGTCAAATCACGTGCTATTTGCTTTGCATTTCGAAGTGATAAAGCCTTTCAGCCTTTAAAGGATTTCAAATAAAAACCTCATCTTAATTTCACTCTTGTTAATTTTCTTATCCTTTTTGCTTTGCTATAGATGTAAATATAATACATACATTTTATGTGCAGAACTTAATTTATTATTTCTGTCAACCTTTTTATAAAATGCGATTTTTGTTTGGATGTTGTAGACTTTAGTGAAGGACTATATGCTGATAAAAACTGTTAATTTTCCTTGAATTAAAAAAGTGATCACTCTAAAGCTGTCAATTGGTCAGCTTCCAGAAAGGTAAACTTCAATGCAGCATTAAATGTGTTAAATATTATTGCTAGTGTAAAATGTTAAGTGCTAGTTTTACTAGCACTTAACTTGTGTTAAGTATTTAATTTTTACATCATGAAGCACTTTTACTGTTTTATTACATTTATGATTTTGTATGTGGAATTTTGACAACAAGAAGTAGGTGAAAGTTTGATTGTAAAAACCATTGTAACATTCTTTGTCCATCCAAGTCCAAATAGATTCAATTTAATTCAGATCTGGTGATCACGCTTGCCAGGCATTAAATTTATTACATTTTTTTCTATCCAAATTTTTTCAGCAATCTGTTTGGGCAAGAGTCATATCTTTTTAAAACTGCCACCATTTGATCAATCAGTCAGTATGTCTGCTGGTGAAACCACACAGTTCTCTACTGTCTTTATGTAGGTGTGTGGGCTGATTTGACCTGTATAGACATTACAAAACCTTCTTCAATAAAATTTAAGCAGCCCAAAAAATCAATATTCCCCCACATTTTACATCTTGGTGCAACAAGGCTATACTTTTCAAATTTCAATTTTTTAATAAGAAATTCCTGTTTGTTAGTTCAAAGTTACTTATAGCACTACAATGAGCCTACCTCTGGTTATAGGTTTTTTATAAATAGTTGGATAAATACCAATTTTTTTCTTAAGTAAAGTGTTTATAACTGTAGAGATTAAATGTTTATAACTTTAGAGATTGGTTTTTCATGGTTTTTGTTGATGGTTTGCGTAGGTTCATGATAACAAATCATGAACCTATGCAAACCATCAACAAAAATTTTAAATTTTATGTATCTTAATTATGTACTCAAGAAATTTTATGTATCTGTATTATGTGTACCTAATAAAACTGAACAAATAAAAAAGTAAAAACTAGTAAACTTTTTAATTTTGCAAGTAGAGAAATTTTTCCTGTGACAGAAAATTTTCCTCTGACAACATTTTTTGTGTTTGTGTTAGTGTGTGTGTGTGTGTGTGTGTGTGTGTGTGTTTGTGTGTGTGTGTGTATTTACATAAATATATCAAAATAATTGGCTTCATAATATTTTAGAGTTTTTATGAATGTTTCATTAGAGTTATAATAAACAAAATTATCAAGTGCACAAATTTGTTTAAAATGGGACTTTTTGTATAAATTCTCTATGTTTTTACAGGTACTTGTCATTGATGGAAATTCATTGACTACAAATGAACTTGTTCAATGTGGAAAGGGGAAGTTTGTTATTAAGGTTTGGAAATTATCATCCTTGATAAGTTATTCTAAACAGATTTTTTTAATACTGTTTACTGGCATTATCAGATATATATATTAAAAAAATTTATGTTTAGGTTCTTCATGTTGTTAACTTTAATAATAAAAGTATTTTTAACAAAAGTCTTAAAGGTTTTTATAGACTAGGTATAAGAGCAGATTCCTGTGGATATTTTTTTAAATAAGAACATATTCCTATGGATGTAGATGTTTTTTAAAAGTTCTCTTTTTAACTTTCAAAATTTTTGATACCTTGTTCACAAAAAAAAATTAAATATTTTCAGAAAGAACATTAAGAATGACCTAAAGAAATTGACATGAAGTCAAGAGCTTGCCGCTAACATCAGGCTGTCAAGTTGTCATTTTTTAAATTTCTTTTTATTGGTCTTTTTCAAAATTTTTTAAAATTTTTTTATTGGTCTTTTTTGTTATGTAATTTTTTTTTATTTTTTATTTTTTTCATTTTTTCAATTTTTTGAAAACAAAAAAAAAGAAAAAATTGACGACTTGACAGCCTGTAACATCAAATACTCAAAGAAAAGCAAAATGTTGTAAGAGGACATTTTTAAAAGATTTTAAGTTGTTTAAAAAACAAAGATCAAGAGTCTAAAGTTCCATTACAGTAACGTTTGCAGCAAAACCCCATATATTTTTCTTTTATTGCTTAATAGTGGTTTTAATACACTCAGGATGATGCTTTAATACACTCAGGAAGATGCATGGTGTACTACTACTACACCATGATATTTTGAGTGTCTAAAATCAAAAAGAGATTCATCTGACGAAACAATTTGTCTCCATTGTGCAATAGTCCAGTCTTTAGGTGTACATTTGTGTACATTTTGCACAACCAATCTTACTTGCAATATCTCTGAGTCATTCTAATTAATGACATCTCAGTTTTCTGCCTCTATTGACATCATTCAAGAGCATTTTTATCTATATATTATATACTTTCTATACCCAACCTAAAAAGTAATAAATTAGCATATTGCATTGTTAATAAATACCAAATTTTATATATATGTAGGGTTAGGTTTAAGTTAACCCTGTCTAAATGCAGTTTATATTTATATATTATTTAAAAAATCATAAAAGACTCTTGAGTTATCATGATCATGACATGAGCCTAAGTATGAATTTGTTAAGAAAAGAAAAAGATAATATAAACTTTTATTCATATGAAACTCATGTTTAACTTATAAAATAGAATGAAATCTAAAATAAACAATAAAAGTATTCAAAAAGTGAAAATATGAGTTTAACCTTCTGTGCAATGCTTTGAAAACCTATAAGTCTATTTCTCTGCAAAAAAAAAAAAAAAAAAAAAAAAACTTGACTAGTTTTTTTTGCATTGAATGTAAATAGTTTTAGAGCATAACAACCCACTGCCTCTGTATTTTCTCTTAATGAGGTTACTTTGTTAATGAATTCATCTTTTTAACTGTTTTTGATAATTTTGTTTAAAGTTATCAGATGATGCACGTGAGAGAGTGAAGAAAGCTCGTGATCTTATTAATGATATTGTGTCAGAGCATAAAGGTTGGTTTTATGTTTCAATAAACCTAGTAGTCAATAATTATTTAATTAGAATAATTTTTTAATGAGCAATAATACATATTTTTTTTCTCTTTAAAGTTTAGAACATTTTTCTTTTTTATAGTTGTTTATGGTGTGACAACTGGTTTTGGTAACTTTGCTAATGTTGTTGTTAGTGAGGAGAATTTAAAGTAGGTGTTTTTTTTTTCATTCTAATGAATTTTTATTTAAATACAGCTTTTTTTTTATATAATGCTTACAAAATGTATAAATAATGAAAAACTATTCTTTTGCAAAATTTTAAAAAGCTATATCAATTTATTTGTAAAACTTTTTTCAGACAACTACAGCTTAATCTAATTCGATCACATGCATCATGTAAGTAATTTTCTATCTTATTTGATTACATGTATCAAATTATGTTCTTTTCATTATAAAAAGCTTTTTTTTTTTGCTTTTAAGTTCTGTTTTATAACCCAAAATAAAAGCTTGTTTAACAGAGTAAATCTGGGTTATTGTTAAGTTTTAGACTGCAGCGCTTGTAAGAATCCAGCAAAATCATCTTGAGATTTTTTTTTTCTAACCAATTAAATTTATTTTAATTTTTATATTCTATCTGTTTTTTTTTGTTGTTAGGTGTTGGTGAACCCTTAACTTTAGAAAGATCAAGAAGCTTATTAGCATTGAGAATAAATGTTTTGGCAAAAGGTTACAGGTGACTTTACTTTTCTATTTTTTATATTCATCTTCACACATGAAGTTTCCCGGTATATTTATTTTCTAGCTTTTTCTTTATAATATTTCTTTTTAATATTTCTTTAAAATATTTCATTTTAAAGTGGTGTGTCACTAGAGAATCTGGAAAAGCTAATTACTGCATTTAATTGTGAGTATAAATCAAAATTATAAAGAGTTATGCATAATCTTTACCAAAGTAATTATATCAAATACATTTTGCATAGTTTATTTTAATTTTTTAAGGAAAATACATTAATTGATTAGTGTAAGGTACTATTGCACCATATGAAAACTATAGCCAAGCAATATTATTTTTTAAGAAAACTTCATTCAGAACTTTATTGATTTAAAGAAATAGAGTAAAATGGTTCAAAAGAACCTTAACTAATCTAAGAAGAATATTTTGAATATTCCATTTTGATTGATTTGATGTGTCAGTAAATTGTTTAAAGATAAAGATTTACATTTTATTACAGCTGGTTGCATATCAAAGATACCTCAAAAGGGAACTGTTGGTGCTAGTGGAGACTTAGGGCCATTATCTCATCTAGCTTTAGGATTACTTGGGGAAGGATCAATGTGGGGACCTAAAACTGGCTGGGCTGATGCTTCAACAGTATGTGTTTTAGCAAAGATTAAATGTTTGAAATATTATGTTGACTATTCCTAATCTGTGATATTTTTTATTTTAACCTTTTTGGGACTGATGAGGCTTAAAAGTGTCATTGAAATTTTACTTTTGATCTGATGCAAGAAATTTTTTTTTTCAAAGCCCAGATTGTAATGTTCCACTGTCTAATCTGGACTGTTTCAAACAATATCACACTTTGAATGCTTTCTGGTGTTCACTTTTTCATAAATCTGAAAAGAATAATTTAGTTTTGAAAAATCTGTAATATTTTGCTCAAAATAAGCTGGTCCTGAAAGAGTTAAAAACATATACTTTTTATTCATTTAATTTATTAATTTCTGTAAGGTGTTATCAGTTCACGGTCTGAAGAAATTGGTCCTGGGTCCTAAAGAGGTAAGTTTTTGAACAGTTTTGCTTAGAAATGATAAAAAGTTAAAATTAATATCATGTTACTGCTTTAAAATCAATTGTTGCAATCTTGTTGTTGTTTTCTGTTGCTGTCTTTTGTAATGAGATTAAATTGTTACAGGGATTAGCATTGATTAATGGAACACAAATGATTTCTGCATTAGGATGTGAAGGTTTGATATTAGTTTATATATTTTTAAATTTATTTCATTATTATCTTTAAAAGATAACATTATTATTTATATTGTATTTACAATATTTGTATATGCAACATTCTATAGTATTAAAATTTAAAATGTTAGGTTTTAAATTCATAACATAAGCATGCATTGATACCTATGTTATAAATTCTTTGGCGTTGCATTACTTGCTAAACACTAAAAATACTTCAAAGTTTGATTTTGTCAAATTAAATGTCATTTGAAAAAATTAAGTTTTCAAAATTATTAAAAATGGTTGTATCAATACATATGTAAAAACTCAACATTTTGAGTTTGCATAATGCAACAGAATGCTCAAACTCATGTTATTTTTGTTTATACTTTGTTAATTTATATTTTTTTTAATCTATACTATGTTTATTTATATTGCATTTTACATGTGCTTGTTTTTAAGTCTTCATTATTTTTAATTTTTATAACTTTATTGTTTGACAAAAATATCTAATTTGAGAGTGCTAAAAATTTCTGTTTTAAGTTAAAAACTCAAAACCAAGTCTATTTTGTATATTCATGCATATTTTTTAATTCTATAAAAGTTTCTAAATGTTTTTAGCTCAATTTTCCACAATGCACTCATTTCTAGGATGCACTCAGATTTTCTATACCTTTGTTTTTATTTTTCATTTTTTAGAAATTTTATTTGAAAAAGCTAAGCAAATTGTTTGTCTTCATTTTTTAAGCTGTGGAGCGTTCTAAATCCATTTGTAAACAAGCAGATGTTGTAGCTGCACTTTCTATGGAAGTGTTGAAGGGGACTACAAAAGCATTCAATGAAGGTAACTTACCAATTATTAAAACTGAAGTTAAGCTTTTTAAAGTTTTTTCTCAAAAAATGAAGTTGGTGGTATGTCTCAATATTCTACCCTTTTTTAGCTGGTACTTGTTCAGGATATTTGTAAATACCCTTAATAAGTGTTAAATGCTTATGCGACCTGTTCTGTTAGTATTCTACCCCATTATCAATCAATGTCTATCTATTTAAAAATTCATAATTTAATGTTTATTTATTAAAAGGCCCATACTCCAAAAGTTATTTCTGAAATGTTCTATATTTTTAGCTTATATATTTTTAAATGATAACAAATCGAATGAATTAACCATAGATCCTTGAAATCCAAGGCTCTGACTTTGTTCAAATCAATATTTTAGTCTGTTAATATTTGTTACCTCTGAAGTGGTTACAAATGCTAGTAGGCTAAAATATTGATTTGTTAGAAATTCACAACACACGTCCTCATAAAGGACAGATTTTGGTTGCTTCAAGATTACGATCTTTGCTTCATTCTAAAGTTTACAAATCTGAAGTTGCTGGTAAGGTTTTACTTTAATTTTGAACTTTTAATTGACATGATAAAAAAATAACTTTATCAATAAAACATGATTCCCATTTAAAATCCATTTAATTCAATTGAAGCTTTTCAATTTTAACAGAGAGCCATAGATTTTGTGGGCGAGTACAAGATGCTTATACTTTGCGATGCTGTCCTCAGGTTTATTTTTTGTTTAAATTTTTAACTGTTAATGATTTATTTTTTTAATTTTTATATTAGTTTTGTTTTAATGAAATTAAATGTAGCAGTTTTTGGTATTAAGTTAAAATTTGATTTTGTTGATCTAGGTTCATGGCGTAGTAAATGACACAGTAGAATTTGTTCACAACATATTAACAGTAGAGTGTAACAGTGCTACAGACAATCCTGTATCTTTCATGTTTTACTGTTCTTTTCAAAAAAATACTTAAGGAACAGTATTCAAATCAAATAAGTTATATTCTGTTAAAATAAAATTAGCCCCACTCAATGCCGCTAAATTTAATTACAGAATGTTCATCATGCCAATCTGTAATTACTTTAGCGGTGTTGATTGGGGCATTGTTGTCCTGGAATATTGCATTGCTTTTTGGGAACAGTTCTAAGATCATTGGATGGATTTGGTTCGATAAAATAATCATGAATGTTGATTCTAACATAAAGGGGAACTGTTAGGCCAGCTGATTTCCACAACATTGCTCCCAACATCATATCAGATTCTCCTCTGTGTTTCACAGTAGGAAGAGGGCAGTTGGATTAATATGCTTCTTTCGGCTGCCCCCAAACCTAAACTTGACCAGTGATAAGAAATAATTTTAATGATGATTCATCTGAGAATATCATATTCTTCCACTGCTCCATAGAACAGTTCTGGTGATTTTTCATATTCTTCCACTGCTCCATAGAACAGTTCTGGTGATTTTTACACCACTATAAATGTTTTCTATTGTTTCTTGATGAGAGCAAAGGTTTCTAGATAGCAGCCCTTCTGGACAGACATTTTTTTTTCTTTTGGAATTGCACCTTTATGGCATGCCATATAGGCACTGACAATTTGGCCTCTTTTGATATATGATAAGTATGTCATGTTCAAAAAAATTTTTTTTGTTAAACCAAAAAATATTATTTAGAAATATAGACAAGGTACATTAGAAATAAATGATAAAAGTAAAAATATAACGCTCATTTACAGCATTACAGACACTTGAAAATCAGGTTATTATTAGTGATGTTTCCATTATTTTGTCCAGCCCCTGTATTTGCTCAACATTAATTCAAGGGTATTTTAAAATCTCTTACAATCAAACAGTAAAAAGGGTCTTTTTGCTTGAATTCTGTAACATTTTAAAGGTAGGCATTATATTGATTGTTTTGTCAACAACAAATACAGTATTGCTGTCCTCATCATCATCATTTTTAATAGCAATCATATCATATTGAAGGCTCAAGTCTGAAAGCTTAGCATTTAGGAGCTCATATACTTTTTAAGAGAGATGTGATTCCTGAATTCACACTAAGGTTATCAGATTCTCCATTGTTTTTATATGTATGGAGATTCAAATAAAAGCTCTGTTTCTCATACTTCTTCAATCATTAATGTTCAAACTAAACTCATATAGTTCCGATTTACGAAGTTCAATTTTGTTAATTGACATTTGGTGACTGTACAGTAAGTAGTTCATGACCAAACACACAACAGCTGTGTGAAATTTTAGAAAATAGAATCCCAAATACTTATGCTACTGCTTATGAACTCACCTTTTTTAATAGCATAATAGAAACTCTGTCATAAGCAGCCGTTTTTGCTACAACTTGTTCAAGCAATATAGCAGAGGTATGTAGATTTATCAAAGTGCTTTGAAAAGTTTGCAGTAATTTTACTGATTATTGATTATTAGCAGACTCAAGCTCATGTTATGGACTCTCTCTACATGACAATGAAGTCCAGATGTTAATGATGACATTATGCATTTAATCATTTTGGTAAATTTTAAACATGTTGAATATAGTATTTAATTTTTTTTTTATAATATCATTCATCCTGACAAACAACTCCATATATGATTTATTATAAGATTTAAACAAAATTTTTAAAATGTTTAATATTGTTTGGTGTTGCTGAGAAATATTTCATTTTTGGTATTAACTGTTAAAAAAATAATATTATCTTTGACAAAGTAAGATGGTATTTGCTGATCTTGGTGAAACCATGTCAGGTGGAAACTTCCATGGTGAATACCCAGCAAAAGCCCTTGATTACTTAGCTATTGGCATCCATGAACTTGCAAACATGAGTGAAAGAAGGTTGGAACGTCTTATCAATCCAAAATATAGTGAATTACCTGCATTTCTTGTAAATGATGGAGGGGTTAATTCAGGTGAATATTTACTTCTAAATTGACTTGTGAAGGAAAATAAAAATTAAAGAGTGAGTTTCGTAAGTAATATATTTTACAAGTTGTATGTTTAAATGTTAGATAATTTTTCTTACATAAGAAATTTAAAAGAAGAAAGAATTTACAAAAAGAAATTTTTTAGGTTTTATGCTGGCCCAATGTACTGCTGCAGCTCTTGTATCAGAGAATAAAGTGTTGACTCACCCCTCCTCTGTAGATTCTCTTACTACATCAGCAGGAACAGAAGATCATGTTTCAATGGGTGGGTTTGCTGCTAGAAAAGCACTTGAAGTTGTGGAACATGTTGAATATGGTTGGATTTTTTATTTACACCACACTAAATCTAAATTGCTCAAATTATTTCTTTGTGTAAAAAAATGTTATCACCAATAAGAAAAGGAGAAAATTAGTTTGAAAATCAAATCTCATCCATAATTGTTACAATTCTTCTGATTTTCTTTAGTTCTTGCAATTGAGTTATTAGCAGCATGTCAAGGATTAGAGTTCTTGCGGCCACTTAAAACTACCGAACCATTAGAAGCAGTATACCGCACTGTTCGTACAGTAGCTAGGTTGTTGTTAATAATAATAGTAATTATTATTAATATTATTTTTATTATTATTATTATTATTATTATTATTTATTATTATTATTATTTATTATTATTATTATTATTATTATTATTATTATTAATATTTATTATTACTTATTATTATTATTAATATTATTTATTATTATTATTATTATTATTATTATTATTATTATTATTATTATTATTATTATTATTATTATTATTATTATTATTAATATTTATTATTACTTATTATTATTATTATTATTTTTTATTATTATTATTATTATTATTATTATTATTATTATTATTATTATTATTAATATTTATTATTACTTATTATTATTATTATTATTATTATTATTATTATTATTATTATTATTATTATTATTATTATTATTAATATTTATTATTACTTATTATTATTATTAATATTATTTATTATTATTATTATTGTTATTATTATTATTATTATTATTATTATTATTTATTATTATTATTATTAATATTTATTATTACTTATTATTATTATTAATATTATTTATTATTATTATTATTGTTATTATTATTATTATTATTATTATTATTATTTATTATTATTATTATTAATATTTATTATTACTTATTATTATTAATAATATTATTTATTATTATTTATTATTATTATTATTATTATTATTATTATTATTATTATTATTATTATTATTATTATTATTATTATTATTATTATTATTATTGTGATCTTTTAATTATAATTGAAATTGAAAAAATTGAAAAAATAATCTTTTTTTCTTTTTTAAAGACCTTATGATCAAGACCGATTCATAGCTCCTGATATAGAAGCTGTTGCAAAACTTCTTCAAGAAGAAAAGGTGAATTTTTTCTTAAATTAATTTTCGTTTAAATACTCCCACAAAAAATTGGAAAACAAAAACTTGTGTATTTTCTTTAGAACAGTGTAAGTTTTATTTTTAAAATCTAAGTAAAAATCAACTAAAGTAAAAAAATAAGAAAACTTCATTAAATGAAAGTGAGCCAAGTTTAACAAGTGAAATTCTGCATAAAGCATGCGAAGTTTTTTTTCATACTTTTCATTTCTTTATTCAGAAATCTTAAAATAAATCAACTAAAAATGAAATATATTGACCCCTTTTTAATTTTAAAACTTTTTTATATATAATATAGAAATTTAAGTCAATTAACTGTCAGTAATATTTAATTACTTATTTAAGTAATTAAATATTACTGATATTTAATTGATTTAAAATTTTTTTTTTTTTTACTAGTAAAGATAGAAATAAAAACCGGGGACAAATAAAAAACAATTATAGCCGAAGAATTGGAACTTGTGTAGTTGAATGATGACCAACGGCAAAATATACTTGTCCTTATTTCTTTATCTACCGTAAAAAAAAACAGATTTTCTACCGCAAAAATATTACTGGAAAAATGTTGTTATTTTACCGGAAAATTTATTTTTTACTGAAAATATAAGTTACTGGAAAAAAAAAATCACCAGGGAAATGAAAAATTAATACACAAAAATGTTGATAGGTAAAAAAATTCTTAAATCGTGTTTGTTGTGAAATTCATGAATATAAAGTAGTCGCTGGGTAAAGACAAATATTGCACCTACATTAATGTCATCACATTGGCAATGGTTTTTTTAAGCAATAAATTTTGATTTTTCAGATTTGGAATGCTGTGGAACCATATATGAAGCATTATGAAATGGAAGTAAATATAAACAAACAAGAATGTTTTATACAACCTCAATCACCAAGCGGTTATATACCAGGACCACAATCGCCATGTACCTCACCGCCACCTAAGAAAAAAAGATAAATTTGTATTTTACCGGGATGACGGGTTTTTTTTAATTCTTATATATTTTTATTGCTATTTTTTTTTTTTGCTTCTCTATTTGATCTCTTTTTCTTTTAAAATAGAGTCATTTGAAAAACTTTCCACGTGTAACTTTTTTTAATTGTAATTTAATATTGTTTTTTTTTTTAAAATTAAAAATTTAAAAAATGGTTTTTAATGGTGTCGTTTTTATTTGTCGCATTTACGTTTACATCTTTTGATATTATCGTGATGCTTTTCATTCTTTTAAAGGAGATTAGGTGAAAAACGTTTTCATAGAATAAACTTTCAATTCATAAATGAAAGCTCTTTCTGTCCGGATAAAAAAATTTAAAAATGTTTCATTTGAAATTACTATACACACTTACTCTGTCATGATTAGACATCTGCGTTACGAACATTTAGTTCAGTAGGGTTACGAAATTATGTTACAACAAAGGTACAATAAGTCGTAATCTTTTTTATAAATAAGAAAAAATCACGAAGTCAGTCGTAATTTTCATGTATTGTTTTCGTCAGTTCCCATTCAAATTCGTAAAAATTCCAGTTTAGCGATTTTACAGAAGCTTTGTCAAATTTTAACTAAGTGATACTTTGGTGTCCACCCACAAAAATAGAAAAATTTTTTTTACAAGATTTAATTTGTCTTTATTTGCAGGGATGGACACCAAACTCTCACTTAATTGTTGTTTTTATCGCATTTCTTGTGTGTGTGTGTTGCAAATCTGTCTGCTAACGATCTCTTACGCTAGGCTTTTCGTGATTACTCTTACTTTTGGAACTTTGTGAAGTATATATATTACATACAAGAAAATAATGTAATGCGAAATATATTATTTTCCGTAATATATTCCATAATATATTGTATTCCGTAAAGTTTCGAAAATGGGGTGCATACTTTAGAAACAAGTAAATCGACTCTTACCATCAAAACGCTGCGGTATGAAATATCATTTTAATACTTCGTAGTTTAATGAATACTTCGATTTTCGTTTTCGTTAAAATCTCATCAAAAATGAAATTGTTGGATTAAAATTCGATTTTTTTTACGGACCCTCTGGGGATCTTTGGTACCATTTTGGGGGTCTGTGGTCCTACATAGTCTGAGCTGTTTAAAGGAATACTAAGTTTCATACCTCAAATATAAAAAAGCGTCCACAGAAACGTTGCCTTACCAAAAGATAAACCTATCATCAATTTTCTCTTTTCGTTTGTAATGTTCTTTTATTTTTACTCTCATGTTTTGAAGTTAAAGTCCTCAAAAAAATGTTTTGCTGTGAAAAAAAATTTTTTTTTTTTTTTTTATTGACCTAATAGGTCCTATAAAAATTGATTATACGTCACTAAAAAGGATTTTATAATCAAGTATAACTAAAAAATGAGACCACGTACGACCGTTCTCAAGCCTTTGCGTTGTACTAGCAATTATCAGGGCTCATCTACCTTACAAAATCATACGAAAATTGTATCATTCAGTGTTTTAAAGAAAAGTGTGAAGTTTACAATTGTTAGCGTTTGGTACGTCCACCAACCGTAGTTACAAAGGAACCAATTCCATGAAATAAGGTTTTTCATTTTCCGCACAGTTGCATGCTAAATTTTTTACTTTTTCATAGTAAACCAAAGAAGGCTCAAAAAAATTATAATTTTACCAATTGTTTACTGACATTTTTATTTTCAAAAAAAGAATAATATTTTATTTACAATAAGGTGATACATTAATATGTGGGATAAAAACAAATTTAACATTCTCTTTACATTTACAAATGATTTATTTTCTTGGAGCGGATTGATTTTCTTGAACAATCGCCTTGTATAACGTAGATTCGATGCTCGTTAGCATTTCCGTTTCACCAGGGGGTTTATTTAACTTGAGATGAACGAAGGAAAATAGCTCATTTACCTCTTCTTGCCATTCTTTCTCTTAAACTTAACCTCGGACCGTCCCCATCATCGTTACTGCGATCGGAGAAAATGTCCGAAACAACGTCCATTTTCGAATTATTTGACGCGTTGCTAACTTGAATAGTTTCTGCGTTAATACTATTCTCTACAACAGGCTTCTTCTCCACCGTTGCGGTACTAGTTGCTTGATTGACTTGTTTGACTTCAGGGTGATTCATTTTTTCTTTTAAAGTTGGTGATTCTTTTTTCTCAAATTTTACAGAATTTTTATTCGGAAGTTGAGTTTTACTTGCATTTGCTTCGACTTGGTTTAAAAACTTTTTATCTTCTTCCTTTTTGTTCGTATCATTTAATTTAACGAGGTCTCCTTTTTTCGATTCAAGCGATTCACCTTTTGAAGCGTTGGTTCCATGATTCATATTTTCTGTTGGTTTGTTTTTCTTTTCA
Source organism: Hydra viridissima (assembly GCF_058129835.1). Taxonomy (NCBI): domain Eukaryota; kingdom Metazoa; phylum Cnidaria; class Hydrozoa; order Anthoathecata; family Hydridae; genus Hydra; species Hydra viridissima. The sequence continues at coordinate 17,914,513 of NW_028324307.1, read as the reverse complement.
GATTCTTCTGCTCTTTTTTTATCAAGAGCAAAAGTTTTAATTTCTTCTTCTTTTTTTCTCGCTTCTCTTCTTTCTTTTAAGTTATCGAAATCTCCTTTTTTCACCTCCGCAAAATCCTCTTTTGAACGAAAAGAATCTTTAGTTCCAAGATTTTTTTTATCGGACAAGTTCTTCTGCTTGTCTTTTGAGTCCTCTTCTTTACCTTTTTCTTCAGCGACTTTTTTAGCTTCTTGTTCCTTTTTGGTTGTTTCTCTTTGTTCTTTTAATTTATCAAACTCACCATTCTTCAATTCAGCTGCGTCGCCTTTTGAACGAGAGACGGGATCTTTATTGGATAGGTTCTTGCTTTCTGATAGCATCCTCTGTTTCTTTTCAGCCTCTTCCGCTTTCTTTTTAGTTTCTTCCTCTTTGATTCTAGCTTCTCTTTGTTCTTTTGTTTTGTCTAACTCTCCTTTTTGCATATTTGCTGCACCTTTTAAGTTAGAAGCGGCATCAGCATTGGCGACATTTTTATTTACTGATAACAGTTTTTGCTTGTTTTCATCTTCTTTGCTTTTAGTTTTTTCTTCGGCAACTTTTTTCACTTCTTCTTTTTTCAGAACTTCTCTTTGTTCTTTTGATTTATCAAGTTCTCCTTTTTTCAATTCTGCTGCGTTGCCTTTAAAGCTAGAAGTAACTTCTGCTGTGCCTTTAAGGTCAACATATTTACTACCTGATGATAACTTCGTTTTGCTTTCAGGTTCCTCAGCTTTTTTTTTTTCTTCTAGAACTTTTTTAGCTACTTCTTCCTTTTTCCTCGCTTCACTTTGCTCTTTTAATTTATCAAAATCTCCTTTTTTCGGTTCTGCTACATCACCTTTTGAACGAGAGATAGAATCTTTATTGATAGAATTCTTATTCTCGAATAACAGTTTTGGGTTTTTTTCGATAAGATCCACTCTTCCTTTTTCTTCAGTGAAATTTTTTTTACCATCGCTTTGTTCTTTTTGTTTAATGAACTGATCTTTTTTTAATTCTATTTTTTCACCTTTGGAGGAAGAACCAATATCTTTTTTACCAACATTTTTAGTATCTAATGGCAGTTTTATGTTATTTTCAACTTCTTTTTCCTTTTTTCTTTCTTCGGCGAGTTTTTTAGCTTCTTCTTCTTCCTTTTTTCTCATTTCTCTTTGTTCTTTCAGTTTATCGAGTTCTCCTTTTTTCACTTCTGCTGCTTTTTTAGCTTCTTCTTCCTCTTTTTTTCTTGTTTCTCTTTGCTCTTTTAGTTTATCAAGCTCTCCTTTTTTCACTTCTGCTGCTTTTTTAGCTTCTTCTTCCTCTTTTTTTCTTGTTTCTCTTTGTTCTTTCAGTTTATCGAGTTCTCCTTTTTTCACTTCTGCTACTTTTTTAGCTTCTTCTTCTTCCTTTTTTCTCATTTCTCTTTGTTCTTTCAGTTTATCGAGTTCTCCTTTTTTCACTTCTGCTGCTTTTTTAGCTTCTTCTTCCTCTTTTTTTCTTGTTTCTCTTTGCTCTTTTAGTTTATCAAGCTCTCCTTTTTTCACTTCTACTGCTTTTTTAGCTTCTTCTTCCTCTTTTTTTCTTGTTTCTCTTTGCTCTTTTAGTTTATCAAGCTCTCCTTTTTTCACTTCTGCTGCTTTTTTAGCTTCTTCTTCCTCTTTTTTTCTTGTTTCTCTTTGTTCTTTCAGTTTATCGAGTTCTCCTTTTTTCACTTCTGCTACTTTTTTAGCTTCTTCTTCTTCCTTTTTTCTCATTTCTCTTTGTTCTTTCAGTTTATCGAGTTCTCCTTTTTTCACTTCTGCTGCTTTTTTAGCTTCTTCTTCCTCTTTTTTTCTTGTTTCTCTTTGCTCTTTCAGTTTATCGAGTTCTCCTTTTTTCACTTCTGCTACGTTGCTTTTCGAATGAGAAGCAGCATCTTTAGTCGCAATTTTATTATCTAATATTTGTTTCTTTTCAGATTCATCAACTTTCTTTTTCTCATCAACAAGTTTTTTAGATTCTTCTTCCTTTTTTCCTGCATCCTTTAAATTTTCATTCTTGCTGTCTGATGCTTCATTTTTCTTAGTATCCGAAATCTCTGTTTTTTGTAATGCTTCAACTCCAATTTTTTTACTGTTAGAAAATAAGTTTCTTTTCTTCTCCGCATCTCTCAATTTATTTTCTTCTGAGAGTTTTTCATTTTCTATTGTTACTTCTTTCTTTGCAGGGTTTTTGTTACTGGAATGGTTATCACTTGGTTTAAGATCATTTTTTTCAATTTTGTTGTTAGAACTTTTCTTCAGTTCATTAGTGGTATGGGGAGGTGGAACATATGTTTCAGAATTGTCGTCAGGTTTTGAAGATTTATCCTATGCATAAATTACAAATGAAAATAATTATGCAATTATATAACTAGTATCTTTATAAAGATTTTATATGAAAAAATAAGCGTAACAACAAGTTTTTATGCAATTTTTTATATTATTTTTTTACCTGAACAAAAGTTTCGTTCTTTTGATGAACGTTTTTAGGGTTGGACCGGGAATTATGGTTATCGTCAACAACTTTTTGTTTGGTTTCGGATAAAACAGTTACCAAGCTTTCAGAATCAGAGTTTTTAGGAGCTGTTTTTTGTAATGAATTGTCTGTTGAAGAAGAATTTTGATTGCTTTTATCAAACTCCTCCATCGCTTTGAATTGTTCTTTTCGTTTTCGCTCTTGCTCTTTTTCTAATTCTGCAATTTTTTTGTTCCCTTTTATCAATGCTTTTTGCTGTGAAAGCAACTCGTTCACACTAAAACCGTTCGCTGTACGATTCGTAGAAAACGATCCTTTGCTATTTTTTTCGTCAATTTTTGCATGTTTCGTTTGCAACACACGATTGTCTTTTAGGACTTCATTGTTCGCATCTTCGATCTTACCTTTTTTGTTAAACTCTTCCATTTCTTTGAATTGCTCTTTTCTTTTGCGCTCTTGTTCTCTTTCTAAATCTTCTAGTTTTGAACTTTTTAGCATCGCTTGTCGTTGTGTAAGCAGCTCATTGATGTTGATTCCTCTCGTTTCCCCACTTTTAGGTGCTTGCGTCACACTTTTAGGTGCTTGCGTCGTTCTTTTAATTACGTTTTCAACTCCATTTGAATGATTGTTATACGGTTTATCGTCTTCTCTTTTACTAACAATATCATGTGATTTGTTATTTTTATTATACTCTTCCATTTCTTGAAAATGCTGCTTCCTTTTACGTTCTTGCTCTTTCTCTAACTCTTCTATATTTGCACATTGCAATGTCGCTTTCCGCTGAGCAAGTAAGTCCTTAATGTTGAAAGCTCCAACTGGAGCTGGAGATGTTTCTTTTAAACCTTTTTTATCAGTGTTACTGCTATCCATGTGACCCATGTCCATAACCTACAGAAAAATGCAGTAGATATTTTTTTATTTTTTGCTTTTTAAATAAAGTTTTATACTCTTAATTGTTTACCTTAATAAAAAAAACTTTTAAAAGTAATAATAATAATAGTAATAATAATAATAATAGTAATAATAATAATAATAATAATAACAATAATAATAATAATAATAATAATAATAATAATAATAATAATAATAATAATAATAATAATAATAATAATAATAATAATAATAATAATAATAATAATAATAATAATAATAATAATAATAATAATAATAATAATAATAATAATAATAATAACAATAACAATAACAATAATAATAACAATAATAATAATAATAATAATAATAATAATGATAATAATAACAATAATAATAACAATAGTAATAAAAATAATAATGATAATAATAATAATAATAATAATAATAATAATAATAATAATAATAATAATAATAATAATAATAATAATAATAATAATAATAATAATAATAATAATAATAATAACAATAATAATGATACTAATAACAATAATAATAATAATAATAATAATAATAATAATAATAATAATAATAGTAATAATAATAATAATAATAATAATAATAATAATAATAATAATAATAATAATAATAATAATAATAATAATAGTAATAATAATAATAATAATAATAATAATAATAATAATAATAATAATAATAATAATAATAATAATAATAATGATAATAATAATAATAGTAATAATAATAATAATGATAATAATGATAATAATAATGATAGTAATAATTATACTAATAATAATAGTTATATCATGGTAGTGATGATGATGATGATGATGGTGATGGTGATGATGATGATGGTGATGGTGATGATGATGATGGTGATGGTGATGATGATGATGGTGATGGTGATGATGATGATGATGATGATGATGATGATGATGATGATGATGATGATGATGATGATGATGATGATGATGATGATGATGATGATGATGATGATGATGATGATGATGATGATGATGATGATAACGATGATTATCATGAAACAAAAAAAGGTGAAGTAACTTTAATAAACAACGTGGGGTTTGTTATATAAAGATAACTAAGTGGGTATTTATTTATTCTTTGATAATTAAAAAAAATTTACCAAAGAGTAAATAAAGAAAATTGAGACAATATTTTCTCATACAAATGACCTTCTTGTATTTGGATCATGAAAACAATGAGAAAATTTCATAAATTGCTTTTTCCTCTAGAATAGGTTTATACCAAATAAAAATCTAAGAGAAATAAAAAGCATAAAATGGAAATAGAACAATCAAAACCTTGTTTTCAATGAGCTTCTCAAGACCTCTTCGACCTTTCACTTTAATCCAAGGTTGGGGCCACTCATCACGTATTTTTGAAACAACCTTTAAATCGTAAACATCTTCGCCATTTTTACGACGTTGACGAACTAATAGACGATAAGAAAAATCTTTATGAAGTTTAAGCTCAAGATATATGGCATGATCTCGATTACATTATATTAATGTTATATTGATCTCAATTATATAATATTAATGTTATATTGATAATGAACATACAGTATTGTATAATATTTAATATTGTATTTTTTGATGAAAAAAAAATTCAAGAGAGAAAAATAAAAATGACAATAAAAAAAAAAAACGAAAAATTAAAACTTACGATTTTCGTTATGTCTAATTATTGCTCTATCGGCCTTATTTCTCGGTCCGGGCTGCATAAAAGAGTAACCAAACTTTATTATATTTTCGTTTTTATCAATGGCCGCTGCCATGCATTCTTCTCCTTGTAATCCAAATGGCTGTTTCTACAATAAAGTTATCAGAGATTATTCTTCTATTTTCTCTTGTCGTCTAATATACATATATAAAATTTTTCGACGAGGACAAAAAAAGGCTGCTTTAGATCGAATCAAATTTGCAATTTTTTACGTACTTGATTAGATATCTTCACCTCTCTAAGAGACGGATGGCGGCCAACTTCAGCCATCAGAACCTATACAAAAAGCGAGTATATAACTCGTTCCTAACTATTTTTGCAAGAAAACTCTTTCGGGCCTTTTGGCAGTACGTTTTAAATGTAAAATTTGCCGACAACCGAGAGTTGCGGCTTAAAAAGCAACAAAGTAACCAACATACTAATATTCCGTGCATCGTGATGATGTTTGACTCCAAGTTCAACGTTTCTAACCGAGTATTATATCGGAGCGCAGTTGCTAGTTCCTGATAAATATAATAAAGTTGATTGTAAAAGTTGAAATAAAGTTAAAAATAAAGTTGATAATAAAAGTTAAACTCTTTCAGCCAGTTGATTGAATCAAACGTAAATACCTTCACTTCAAAATCTATAAGTCCGGTCATAGCCATTGAAAGATGTCGAACTTTTAGCGACTGTTCCACTGTTTTAATTACTTCCAACTTTATTTGCCGCTCTAAGTTTGGTTGGTTATTGATGCAGATGTAAAATAGATCGTCTGTATCTTCACGACAGCACCTCATCAGCTCTACAACATCTAATTCTGTTTCCTCGTCGGCTGCGGTTATACATTTCTTTTGCTCCGTAGCTTTCACTGAAGCTATAAAAAAAAATATCAGCGAATATAAAAGACAACCTTCCGTACACCATTTCAAAAATATAATATATACAAAAATAACCAGTAATTAGCTTTATTTTTAAAAACTTATTTATAGCCAATTTTTGAAATGCACTTGCAGCAACTTTAAAATTTAATACTAGTTAAACGAAGTAAAAACTTAGGCATAAAATTTTTTTACACTAATTTATTTGATTCAATTTTTAATTCTAAATCAGACAAATATCCTTGAAACGTGTTGCCTCGAAACATGCTGCCTCGAAACATGTTGCTCGCAATTTCAGACAATCAGTAAAATTGACCAACAGCTCAGAGGGACAAAGTGTGGCTAAATACCCAAATGCTGTTGTCAACGTTACGTGCTAAAAATTATTCATAATCAAAACATGTTTATTGTATTATTGTAGACAAACGAGTTTGACGAGTTTTTACTGCTATTAAGTTATTAATATTCTTAATGTTGTTTTAAACTTACTGAGTACCATTTTAATTTATATCCTTTTATTTATTATCATTGTTTTCTTTGTTATTCTTAACTTCTGTGTATTAGTAGTAGATTAGTACAACTTTTATTTATTTCTTTTTTGCAACTTTTTTTTTATTGAAACCCGGAATGTTTATTTAGAGGAACCCAGAACTTTTATTGTTGTTCATTACTTTTTATTGTCGAAGTCACAATCACAGTTCTAAATTTGAAAAAGAATTGAAAAAGAAAACCGATTTGAAAAAGAAAGCTGATTGAATACTTATTGAAGAAACCAATATGAAAACTTGCCCATTTCAGCCAGACATACTATTGAAGTTAATTTTAGAAACTTGCGTTGAATTTGAATCTTAAAATTTGTCCATTTCAGTCAGACATATCATTGAAGTTAATGATAGATGGCAATTTTAGGGTATATATGTGTGTCTAATAAAAGACATGAATAACATTGACAATATCACGAAACTTCCTTAACAATTGGAAGGATTGCAATATGAATTATCTACACTTCATGCATAGATAAAATTTTTTGAGTGTCTCATTTGTATTTCACTCAAAGAGAGCACTTAAACAAAAATAACTCAACAAAAAAAGGGTATTCGAGTAAAAAAGTTTTGTTGACTACTCAAAATGTGGAAGATCAAGAACATTAAATGACGGTAACGACACACGATAAGCCAAACGAAGATGCATTGTTAACAGAAAAATATTGCCTCGTGGTTTGTTGAGTTTTTTATTTGCAAAAAAGATGTTAAAACCAGTTCTTAACTTTTTAACGTAATTTTTTTAAAGGTGTTAAGGTTTCAGTGTTAAATGTGTAAATTTGTAATAACTCTAATAATGTAATAATGTGTAAACTTGTAATAACTCTTATAACAAGAAATAATAAAATAATTTTGGCAAAAAAAACACGAAATTTTGTCTCACTGTGCGCAACTTTAAGTTAAACTATAAAGCTCTGTTTACAGCAGCGTTTCCCGTCGTGAATCTTACATACCACAGAGTGGCATAGTGAGAACCGACGGGATAAAATTCAAAAATGCGGTTTTAAGTCTCTTCATTGTGCTATTTAATTTTTGAACGATAGTAAAAATTAAATATATGCTACTTAGAAGGTTACGAACTTTAGAAAGGCTTAAGTAGGGGATGGCGCAAAAAAGGTTTGAAAACGTTTCGTTTGCACCAAAAGTTGAATTGGCGAGGCTTGTGTCAGAAAGTACTCTCAAATCAGAAATAAAAAAAAGCAATTTTCATTTAGTTAAAACTGTTAATCACTGGTCGCTTTTTAAAGTATAAAAATATTAAAAATATTGTAAACAGACTTACACGAAGTTCGGATACTAGAGCCTTTTGGTTTTTCACCGGCCCAAACGGAGCTTATTTGTTCGTTGGTTAAAATTCCATTCATCTTTAACAACGCTAAAACGTCGAAAAAAAATATTGTTAGAATCTCCGAGCATTTTAAAGCTAAATTTCTTAAATGGAAAAACCATCAGTTAAAAAATAACTTTTTAGTCCCTAGATGAAGTTCCTTGATGATGCATATTGATCGTCCGTTAGATAACAACATAAAAATATTTAGCTTTGTATTTTTGGTTATAGCACTTTTTATTTGAAACCTAAAATAAGGGATTTCAAAATTTGACAACCGTACAGAGCTATAATAAAACTATATACATTATTTATGGACACGGGTAACGTACCTTGTTGTAATAAAGCAGAGGAGACTCCACGATGGTCAGCCTGTTCAACTTTTTCACTGACTTGTTTTTTTTTATCTAATGCTTCACTATCTTTTTGAAGAAGCGAATTCAATGGACTGGAAAAATTATCCTTTTTTTTAATATTTTCTTCAGTGGCAGAGCAATTAGATTTAGAAAGTCGTTCTTCTATTGCTTCATTTTCTTTTTTTTCTGGATCTGGTCTCACTATTTTTCTTAATTTGCCTCTTGCTTCATCAAGTGCTTTAAGGCCATCGCTTTTATAACAGGTACGTTCTTCATTACTTTTTTTGTCAACAGAATGAAGTTGCTGCCTATCAAGCTCTGTTTTTTTACTGTGATTTCCTTCCTTAGTAACTGGTTTTTGTTCTTTTTCCGTGTTTTTAAAGCTTGTTTTGTCTTCATTGCAAGTTAATTTACTTGAGCTATCTTGCTTAATGTTTTTTTGTGACAAGACGGGTATATTTTGTTTTTGTTTCAAGGACAGGGCGCCTTGTTTTTGTGGTGGACCCGGAGTACTTTGTTTTTGGTCTGATTGCTTGTTAGTAATCAAATCGGGATTCGGATACCTAACATGCATACTTGCTGAAGAATTTTTCTTCGAAGTTTCATTTTCAATAAACCTCCTCCGGTTCAAAGTTTGATCATTTGAAAAGTAAGAACCATCCTTTACATCATTGCAATCTTTAAGATCTTTGATGCTCTCGATAAAAGGGGGTCCGACTAAAAAGTTATTTCTACTTTCTTTATGAAAATCAGTTTTAAAATTTTCTTCTGAATATCTAAATTTATTCACTTTCGTTTTTAAACTGTTACTTTTTTCTTGATACAACTGGTTTTCGCTGACGTAATCAGTTTTTAATTTACCTTTTTCGTTATAAAACTCTCTACCAGGCTCATTGCTTGTATAATTTGCATCATTTGCATAATTGCTTAGAGGTATTCCGTCGTAGTCGTCGTGAAAGACTTCATCAAAGTTTGTTGGAGTTTGACCAATCCCTGAGTCACACGATCGCCTTCCAGAAGCTGAGCTCTGACTGTAGTTCGAATTTTTAATGCTTGAACTTTTAAATTCTTCACTTTTTGCATGAAAATGTTCCAGCGATGCAGTTTTATCTTTTGATGAGATATTGAAGTTTTCTCTCAGCTTTGTTTTTAGCCGTCTTATATGTTCTGTATTTTCGTTCGTCATATTTTTGTTGTTGAAATTGAACCGAACATCGAGATCGTTTTGCTCGGATTCAGGGCTTACAGTATAATGAGCTGTAGCGCTCTGTACACCTGTTGGGTTATTACGATCAATATTTAATCTTATGTCAACTCTTAAACTAATTTCCTTAAATTCGCTTGCAATATTTTCTAGTTTTTCAGATATCTTCTTTTCAAAAATTTTTATTAATTTTCGTTTTCGATAAGATTTAACAGGACTATCTTTCTTAACGTAAATATTTAAGTTCATTTGAAATGGTTCATAAACATTATCGATGTATCTTTTTTCTCTCGAAGATGTAGGAAAGTTTTTTGTAGAAGTCTTAAATCCACTAGAAATAGGATCAGTTCTTCTGTTCACTTTTTGCTCATTTGCTCTTACAGATTCATCAATCTTATTGTTGTACTGCAATACAAAATCATTATACTTTTTGATGCGACAAAAGATTGATTTTCGAAATTTTTTAGACTTTTTTCTACTGACGTTGTACTGCAGCAACTTCTTGAAATTTTCATAAACCCTTTCACTCTTACTTTCGTTTTCTTCATTAAAAAACGAATATTCTTTACTTCCTACAAAATGATTTTTGGTTTTTCTGTCCACATCATGTGGCACGCGGTGGCATTCTGTTATACTAGAACTCATCCTTAATTTCCTCGATTGATTGTCTTGATCCTCATTTAAAGCAAGCAAACCGTCGCAATGTCTTGTGAAATCTTGCTTCACATCCTCTATAACGCGGGTAATAAAATGCAATGGGCATAAATAACGCGGATAATTATATGAAATGTCGAAATATGTAAAAACAAAAACGATTTACATCTCAGAGTAAAACTACGTCATTGGCCCCTGTAATAATTATTAGTAACTAGTTATGCATCATCAGAAAACCCCACCTAGTTTCTTAAAGTTAAAAAAAGAAAATAACAAATTTACCTGCGGCTTCAATGAGCTCTTCTTCGGTTGCATTATTTAAAAGATCTTCTTCTTCTTCGGTCAATGCAATCTAATTTAAAAAATTAAAAGTCAAAATCTAATAAAATCTCAACTAAAAATCGTTTTCCTTTATGTTAACAGTTATTTAACTTTCGGGTGGAATGGAATCGAACGGAAGGATATTTTAACAATAAGAGGAGACCATTCATCATCGAAACATTTTCACAATACTTACACTTCTTTGAGGAACGAGATCAGGTCGATCACGCGAATACTGTCGCTTAAGCTGCTCTTCTTTCTCTTGCTTCTTCACTTCTTCTTTCTTCCGAATCTTTTCATTTTTTATCACAGGAATGCTCTCAGCAACCTTAAACACCAACATAAAAAAAAAAAAGATAACTTCCAAAGTTTGATTAAGAATGCTATGACAGATTGATTACTTTAGAATAATGCTGCTCTCTTGCGAGTGAGCGGAGCGTAACTTACAATGCGTTCAAGGTTTTCAACCAAATCCTCTTTTTTGAACATAGGTCCATTTTGCGTTGAGTCAAACTTTCTTCCAATTATTGGAGTTAGTAAACTCTAAAACATAGAAATGAGTTCATATGCAACTACTAGGATAACCGACTAACTTATTATGAAACTTGCTAAAAAAGTGGCGAGGGCATTATTTTGCTACAGTGTATTTACATGCTCGTAATAGGTGCAAATGCGTCACGTACAATACAAAGTTTAGTACCATATTATAATCGCTGTTTATTGTTACAATAGGTTTTACTGTTTTTTTGCATACATTTAAGTAAATGTCATTAAAAAAAACGTCAGTATCTTCACGAATATATCAAAACAAAAAAAAATGTGGTCAAAATATTTTTCCAAATTTAAGTTTCAAACGCTTTTCACCTCTGGATCAAAGTCAGCATTAAGCAACTCAAGTTCTTCCTCCGTCAGTTCGTTCAGCAACGACCAACCTTCGTCGTCCAGCAAATCATCAATGTTTACATCGCTCACCTAAAAAAATCAACAAATACAAGTTAATTTGATTCAAATAATTTTCCAAGTATTAGAAACTAAAATACCCGATTGATATATTCTTACAGCCTGTGAAAAAATACGTTCGTTCTCATTTGTATACTTACCTTTTTGCCCATGTTTTTTTAAGCAATTGTCAACTCGTTTATTAAATATGCATTGATTCTGAAATAAACAATCCTTTAGAAATTTGTGGGTTGACTTAGTTACAAACGTCATTAAATTACTTATCATCGTCAATTATGAAGATAACATTTCAGCAATAATTGAGATAACATGTCAATCACAATGCAGTGACTCTAAAGTTCAGGTATCATAACAGTTAAATAAAGTTTTGTAAATGATATTTGCTTATATATTCTGCGTTGAACAAATATATTTGCTCCAGTTGCACAGATCTTAGACAATTTTTGATTAATTCACGAGACATTTTTTTTTGTTTCTAATGAAAGTCTCTCTAATGAAATCTTCAGTTTAGAATCAACGCGCTTTTACTTTAAGTTTGTTTCTAGACAGAGAATAAGGTATTTTAAACTGGATTAATTCTAAAACTGATGTCTGGCAGTTTCTGATGCAATTTCAAAAGAACTCATTCCTCAAAAGATAAGTTGCTTGGTAACTTCGTCACAAAAGAAAAAGTTGAAATTTCGGATTCCACTTGGTTCCTGCCTCATTATTTGGGTAGGTTATAAACTAGATTATTGAAGTGAATTAGGACATATTGAAAAGAAACTTAAATAACAGATATGTCGAACATTACAAAAACAATTTCAACACGTAAGAGTGATGGATGGTATCAGAATATGACTACCAGACAAACATACATACATTAAAACAACTGCATAGAACAAAATGGTTGATAGTTCGTTTTGCAGGATCAAAGAGTAAGATGTTTTTAATGTCTATAAAATTTTAATAAATGATACAAAAAATTATATATATACAGTTATAAAAAATGCATAGATTTGAATTTACACCAATCAAATCATACAAGATTTGCTTATGAAAAAACGTTCTAGCATAAAATCCTTCGCTGATCATAGAATTACTTTTTCTCTATAAATTAATGCAAAAATGAAAAGTTTGAAAAATTTTAGGCTTTAATAAATTTCTTTTCAAAGAAAAAGTCTAATAATTAATGGGCTTAGTGAAGTTATAATTTTTTTAAGTTGCAATATATATATATATATATATATATATATATATATATATATATATGCATGTATTAAAGTTTAAACAGTATGCTGCATAAACCCTTGAAATAATGCAATATGATTTTTTTTGTTTCAGTTATTTAATGATGTGCTTTAATGTAATAACCAATATTTGTTTCATTCACACATAAACACTGTATAATCATAGTGCATTGGTCATAATCACATAAACATAAACACTGCATAATCACGCTATAAACACTGTGTAATCGCAGTGCATTGGCCATAAAAGATCATCAAGGCGTAATGTGTTTCAAAATTTATTTAGCAACCAGTTAATTATCAGATTTACCTAAACATCTGTGTTAAAGCAGCTTAGCTATACATTTGAATTGGATAGATTCTCAATTGTGCGCTACCAAGCAGATAAATTATTTGTTTAAGAGCTTAAAATGGAAACTAGGGAATAAGTATATGTTTACTCTTTTAGTTTAAATGAGGATGAGATCATTTTTTCCACATTCTATACCTCTGTAAAGAAGAAAAAATGGCATTCAAGAAGCTAGTCAACAGTCAATCAAAGCATTATCAGCATTCTGGGGAAAGACTGGAATACCCATTTGAAAAGTAAAACATTACATCAACAAGCTGAAAGCAATCCTTAGTTAATGGAAAAACCATTAGATGTTGAAATGCAAAACAACTCCAGGGTATAGGATGATGAAGGAAAAATTCCTTGTACAGGTGTGCATTCTGTTTGATATTACATATTTAGATCCACTCACAGTGTCTAAAGTAGCAAATGAATGAGCATTTTTTCTCTCTCTGAGGAACTCATTTATAAGGTTCCTTTGGAGTACTGGGCAAGGTGGAAATAGAAAAAAATACCATACAAGAGAGCAAAAGGCGGTAAAGGCTAGGCGTCAAAAACAAACATAAAGAACTGGAATTTGTTCAATCAATGTTCTGTGTGCTCATTTTTTCATCTGTTTTAAGTAATGCAAAAGAAACAGAAGACATTGATAAAGAAAAACTCCCAGCGCACTCTCTCTCCTGGACTAACATCGGCTTTTGAAAACTTCTTGACTTTTATTCTTAGTGAAGCGTTGACAAGTAATTTGTGATCTCACCACCTTTTCTGTGATCATATATCTATGAGCTTAGATGACTGCAGCACCTGCTGTTGAATAACTTCAGGCTCATGGAACAACTGCTCTGATATCCATATAAAGCAGTTTTGGCTGCTACAACAAGAAGCTTGGCTTAATAGCGGTATATATCAAAGAAACTGGTTCGATTAATTTTGTTTGATCCAGAGTGTCACATAATTCAAAAAGATTAATATTTAGCCACGGGAGAAGTAGCAGCTGATAACCACCAATAAGCTTCAGTGTAAAGTAAAAAATATTTCTTAGTACACAAGTTCTTCAACAATTCTGTACAAACAACTCAAAGAACCTTTTCCCCTTTCTAGGAATTCCAGACACATTATTAACCAAAGAACCTTCTCGATGGCAACAAGTTAAGTTATATAAACATGCACTTAAAGACTGGCAGTCATCAATGACAGATTTCAACAGAAAGCTGACAATAGATGAAGGTCAACTTCAATTTCTCATTCAAGTTGTCCAAAATCATTTGAACCATTTTCTTGATTGCACTAAACGATCCCTTCTAACACGTTACAATTCCATTTCCAGTGGTCAATAAATGAAATTAGTTAATTTGAATGCACTAATGAAATATTAATGTGAGCCGACACAAAGGTGACAGGACACTAAAGTGAAAGAACATTTTGACGTCCAATGTTTAAATCATTACTATTGCAGCTTATCTGACTAACATGACTCAATTCAAAACTTTGTTTAATGTGACTGAGCAAGTGGACAATGGACATGAACAATAATCAACTTAACTTCAAATTCTGGTAAGATTTACCTAAATAAATAATAATTAAATGTATTGCCATTTACGAATCTGGTTGCAAAACTCTAATATACTTAAAACTTTGAAGCTCGAGGGCCAAACCTTGAATCAACTAACGATTTTTTTGGACTTATATTTTTCTTCAGATTTAGAACAGAATTTATCGGTACCAGAGTTAATATATATATATATATATATATATATATATATATATATATATATATATATATATATATATATATATATATATATATATATATATATATATATATAAATTTTTAATTTTGGTTAATGTTGGTTCAGCAAAAATAATCACAAAATATAATGACAAAACATAATGACGATTTTAGTAAATCTTGTAAAAATTAATTCAAATGCGATTAATTTGGAGCAACTTAACTCCATAGACCCATTTAACGTAATAGCTACATTATAAGTTGCCTATTTGTTTGTTTTTTTCCATATGATTAGTAATAAAATCCATATAACAGTACAAAATAAATATATAAAAATCACCGGATTGTACGCACGTGCAGTGCGCGCTAAATTAAACGAAAAAAAGCTTAGGAAATCAGCCAGGAAACAATTCAACCGTAACAAATTTCAAAATGAAATGAATTAAATATTTGACTTACCAATATCTTATCGCGTTTGACCATGTTATCTTGATAGTTATTAATTGCCTTTCTTTTATTTGGATAATAGTCACCAAGTAGATTTGTTTTGAAGAATCGGAATTAAGTTTTTCCACTCTGAAAGCGTATATATTTATTTTCTAAAGTAAAACGCTTGACGATTAAAACAGCTTTACACGAATATGTAAGGGATTTATAAAAATTCTTTCCTAAGAGATGAACAGAAAAACATAAAGCTTTCGAACTATTGAAGGTAGGTAGTGGTGTTAATTAGCGAAGGTTGGTGCCTCACAAAGCTGTAAATTGCGGCGTATTTTTATTTTCAGGAGACGTAAACGTGATTTTGAAGTCAAAAAAAGTCAGCTTTTAACCTCAAGTCAAAAAATACTTTTTACAAGATTTTAATCTTTACAAAGGTTTTCTTTCGAGAGCCTATGATACTAGAACAATTTTTTTTTTTTTTTAACTCATAAAGCAAATTTCTAAAGTATGTTTTTACAAATATGGGAGAAACATGAAAAAAAAAAAAAAACCCGGAAAACTTGATTTGTATTTTATAAACGACAAAAATAAATGCATATCTTACAGTTATTAACAACTCCATGCAAACTATTTTTATTTAATGTTTTACTCAAATATTTTTATTTATCAAATAATTCCAATAGATTTATCAATACTTCTTACAAAAAAGTTTATATTGGCAATATCATAAATAATTCGTTTAAATACACCGATTAATTGGATATTAGGTTTCTAAAAAGTCTAAAAAGTTGAGAAATATTTTCAAAAATAGTCAGCAATTTTAGCTTGATTAATAAAAATGATGGAGATCCATAATCTAATATTTCCTTCCTCTCTTCTCATTAAATCCTTTTTCAAATCAAGATCCATATCAAGTAATTGTCTTGAACAATTTTTTTACACTCAAAGCGGCCAACTGTAAAACTGAGATTTTTCGTTATATTGCAGATTTTTGCTGCGAGTAAAGAAAGTTTTAGATTTTACGTGATTTTTTATTTTTATCGAAAAAAGTTATAATTCGAAAGAAGATGTCACAAATGACTGATCTAATCTACTTGCTTTGTCAAGTATTTTTGCCGCAATCATTTTTTTTAAGGGGAACCATTTTATAGGCAAGTAGAAACCGTTTTATTTTAAAGCCTCACTACGAAACAGTTTTTTAACGTTTATATCAATCCTCAAAGGATAAACGCAAAAGCAAATAATAGTTTGATTGGGAAATGATATTTCTGGAAATCAGCTTGCTGTGATTTCCTGAAATAAGCTTTTCACTGTAGTCCCAAATAATTGCGTACCAAGAAAAATCAAAGTACGATACATGCGTCACGGATAATAAAAATATATAAAAAAAAGTACACACACACAAAAGGTAAACATTCAAATAAAATCAACACAACATGACGTAAGCAAATACAACAAAACTCCTTAACGTAAAACTTAGAAAAAAACACCAGAATAAATCTGTAAATGATCATAACTGATGAGCTCCGTGAAATCAATGATGTTAATTATCTAGTAAATTTTTCAGAACTCAATTAGTAAATATGGAGTTAAAAACAACTGACATGAAAATATGGAAATGGTTTGTAAATAGTGACGTTGTGCCACGCTTAGGTAAAGTAATTCGTTACTAAGCTGGATATGGTACCCGTGGTGCTGTTATTGGTGAGCTAGCGATGGTAAGCTTACAGAATGTATCAACAAAGTCATTTAAAACCATTAAAATTACAATTTTACAATTTAAAAATACTTATAAACCCCTCATACACAGTAAACATTTAAACTCGCATCTACACATGTTTTCGTTTATCTTTATTTATATACAACACCTGTTATTTCAAGAGCCTTGGCTGTTTTAGTATGAAGTACAACCTCACCTACTTGAATTTGAATCAGAAAACGTTAAAACAAAACTCTCTTCAAATAAGCAAAATTTCTTTCTTCTAAGAGTTTAGCGACGACAACTTTATCACTGCATAGTGTATTGTGAGCAGATTATTTCACGTGCAGATTTGAACAATGCATTCCTAAACTAAACGCATTAATTTTGTTACGAGCGAATTAAATCTTGTATAAAATATACTTGAAGTATTAGGTAAATCAACAGAGTTAACCACCTGATGCACGACATTATTAAATACGGTGAGGTCTTTACTCACTGCAAAACGTTCAAGCCATCAGCTGTTTCTCAGCTTATTTGTAAAGCATTCTATATCTAGCGTGTAAGAATTTTCAGGAGACAATTTTAAAAAATTTACGCCTAGTTTTATTAAACACAGTACCCGACTCTGAACAAATTTGCATCATGCGTAAAATTAAATTCTTCATATATCTGCATTCAAAGTCAATTTCATGCACAAAATGGATTTAGAAGGTCTCTTAAGTAAGCCGACGATTTGCTAACTACTCATCGTTTCTATTATCGATAAATGTCTAACGATTCATCGTTTCTATATTTTCAAAAGATAAAAAAAGATTTTTTGTTGATTTTAATACTATTAAGACTTAAGAACATTTTCGCAAACTTTGCAAAAGCTGAATTAAAACGATGTTACATTAAACTCTATTGATGCTCTGAAAAATGAGTAAAAGATAACTTACCGAGTAAAAGATAACTTACCTTATTCACTTCAAGCTGAAATTCACCTTCTTTTGATGTGAAAAACGCTATCAAAACTTGAACCTCGCTTGTCATTTGCCTTTTTTCTAAGCTTAAGGTGATAACGGCACAAATAAAATGAAGTAAAGTTAAGTTTTTATTAAAAGGTTTTTAAATTTTTTTACGCCAAAAAAATGATGTTACTGATTTTAAAGTAAAGAAACTACAAAAAATCAACATAAAATGGCGTGATCAAGGTCTAAAGAAGCTTTTATCTAAACTTGAAATTTCAAAGCATTTTTATGCTTTTAAATTACAAATAGTTACGAAAAACGTTAAAGTAGTCATAACAAACTGTCATTTGTCTGAAGATTTTGATGCATTTTTATATAAGTGATTTAAGTGTTTGTGATGAGTTTAAATAAGGAAGAATTAGTAATAATATTCTCACTTCCTCCGCCAGATTCCCAACTCTACCCCCCCCCCCCCCTCTCATCCGCAAATATAATATGCAGCATAGCATGAGACTTAACAAAATGTTCTCATTTGTGCAAAATAGACTTTGGTAGATAACCATTTGGGAGATAAACGAGTTGATTATACTAAATGGTTATTATTTAGCATAATTAACTGCTAGAACCGTCAACTCTAACGATGTAGACGATTCTAAGACCTATGTGTTCACAAAAAAGGCCCTTGGGTTATTTTTTCACTATACACAAAAAAAAGCAGTATGAAATCAAAGTCAGATGTTTTCATTTTTCAGAAACACATTTTCAAAATACCAACTGTAAAAATTAGTTTTATTGTACTTTGTCATAGCAGATTACTGAACTTCGATATGCATTTTTCACCGAAAACTTTAAATAATGGGTGTGTTTTGTACTATATTTATAAGTTCATATCGTGTTAGAAAGAAGAGTAAACCTTGATGACTGTTGACTCTTAAAGAATTATCGGGGTTTAGTTTTTTCGTTAGCAACAAAAAACAACAAATAAAGCAAGGATTTTTAGTTCAGTCTTTTAAGATAAATCACAGTTTCAGAAATTTATTAAAATGGAACTCTTTACGCTTTTAAAACAGCAGAGGTTTTTCTTTAAGAACTTATATTTATACATAATTTGTTATTTTTGAAAAATAAGTTGAGAGGATTAATTCGAATAGCAATTCTATGCAATGTCTTAAAGGGTTGAAACAAAATAATATAAGGTATTTGAGGCATTGAAAAATTTTTTCCGGAATCTTATCATTTTGTATACCTAAACATATAAACTATTTTAAACTCGATTTATTTCAAATGACTGATATAGAAGTTTGTAGTTTATTTGTTATTATTCGTTATAAATGAAAAATCAAAATAGCAATGCTTACACTTATGACTTAAAATTTTTTTTTTTGTTTTTATTTCTGAAGCCTCCATCAAGTTAGAATGAAAATAGAGAGTAACCGTTATCGTTACCGAATGCGTTAACTCTTCTGGAAACCAGCGAATTAAAAATATTACTTCATTAAAACTTTATTATGTCATTATTAATTATTATAATATTATTAATTGTTAAGCTAATAAAATTAATTTAATATAAATTAATTCAATTAAAGATTTTTTATTTTCTTACAACTTTTATTTCAGCCACGGCGATAATAGCGGATAGAAACGAGTCTAACTAATTTAAAATGGATGGTATTAAATGGCTACAATTTGCTTATTACCTAAAGTTTTGGCTTAAGTTGATTTTCTTGACGCAGTTTGGAAAAATTTTATAATAAGATTTTAAAAAATCTTAAATAATTGAATGCATAATAATATCCTGAAGATGACAAAGCCTATTGTAATATAAATATGAATGACGTATGAAATGGTAGTATTCTGTATGTTATAAACAAAATATGTAAAATATAAGGAATATGTAAAATATATCGAATTTATAAAACGCAACACCACTAAAAAATAAAAAATCATCAAAAAACCTTTAACACATTGTTCTTCATAAATTATTTTATATTTTTCAATGAATCGTTCAATTTAGTATGAGGAAATAACTTATTTCTAAAATAAACTTTTTTTTCCAAGCTTCTTTACACAAACTTAGCAAACTTTCCGGTCATTTCCTTAGGGCATTTAAAATGTCAATTTCATCACACGAAAAACTTCCTGAAGAATTCTTCTTCCTGAAGAATTCTTCTTTGAATTCTTTGAGAATCGAATGAAGTGAGAGTAAATGAGGTTAATGTTTAATTGAGTTTATTTTTTTTACATTTGTAAAAAAAATAAACTCAATTACGGACCGAGCAAGTGAATGTCATCGAATTAATGAAAGCCACATGCATTAGAAGGAAATGTCAATCTATGGCCTCTTGTAGCAGCTGCTTAGATTAAGTAACAGCCAAGTTATATTGCAACGCTAGTTGGATTTACTCTGCATTCCTGTATTTTGACTTCTACATCACAATTTTTTTTTCGTCTTTTTGTGTTTCTTTATTTTAAAATATTTTTAACATTTTTAAAAGCTTTAGTTTCTGATCCTGTATGAAAACAAAAATTTTTTTGGTGACAACGACGTGAACTAAATGTTATAAACAAAACAAAAAACTATGTGAATTTCTCATTGTTACTGCAAAACTGAATTTAAACTTGTTTCTCATGTTTCATGATTCGTTATATCGAAACTTATAAACTTATGTTTGTAATTTTTTTCGTTTCCCTTGCTTCTAAATTACTTACTTAAAAATACAAAGTTAACTCAAACATAACATAGCTCCCAGGTGAAAGCGAGTTGTAGTTCAACACTTCCAACATCAAACGTTTTTTTTAAATTTTTTTAAAGTTCTCTTAATAAAAATCAAAAGGTTGAAGAAATACTGTTTTATAAAAACATAAAAATGAATTATTTAAATTTCTATTCTAAAAATTTTAAAATACAGATTAAAAAAAAACTCTTAAATATATAAAAAAATATATAAATATATAAGAAGCTTAATTTCTTATATACTAAAAAACTTTGTTGATTTATTTATAATTATTATAATTTGCTGAAGACCTCTTTCAGAATATTTGTTTGCACGAACTTGTGCAGTTGCAAAAAGTTACTTAAAAAGTACTCAGCTCATATGTCGTACTCATCACCCCTTACAATAGTTGGAGCAATTTTTCTAAGTAAACGAAAATCCAGTTATTTAAAGGGAACAGTGAAAAGTTCATTTTAAATGTTTTTAGCTCCCTTGTGCTTGATAGATTGTCTTCCCATTTGCATTTACGGACCACTTTATCAAATACGTTAAGTTCTATTGTCAAAAGTAAAGAAACTATTGTCAAAAGTAAAGAAAAACTTCATTGAACCCGAGAAAAGTATATACTTACAATATATACAATATACTTCAAAATTTAGTTACAACATCCGCAGGAGAAAATTGGCTTTTTGATTTTCATATTTTGCTGCACAAAGGCCTAAATGACAACAGACTAAAGTTTTGCATTTTACACAAACAAAAATTTCTCAATGCATAAAATGAAAGTACTCAAGCCCTAATATTTTCGCAAAATAACAAAAAAAAAATTCTTTTTTACAAATCATAAAAAAAAAAAAAAAAAAAAAAAAAGCGATTGTAAAGAACGAAGAAAAACTTAAAAAAAATAAAAAAAACAGCTGAAAGGGAAAACCGAGATGATTTCGCCATTTTTTATATTGCGAGCAAAGAGGTTAATTTTACCACTTTTGTAATATATATGACCTGTAATATTTATTACTTTTATATTATTATCTACAAGTTATTGATTGTTACAACTTTTAAATATGATTTGCTGTTTAATGCTATTAATTGAAATTATCGTATCGATCTTTCTCCTTGTGGCTTCTTATTTTTCTTTGAGAAATGAAATGAAGTTTAACGATAACTTTTAAGGTTGCTTTTCATAAATCTGTTATCGCCATCTCACTGCCATTTGTCGTGAAGATTTTAAATTGGTTTTTGTCTAAGTACAATTTTGCGTGTATCTTTCGCCACTAGATGACGAAACAGCCTCATAGTACAATATTTGTGCTTTCTGATGTAATATATTTTTATCTCAACACAGGAGCCACCATCTCCAACCGCCGGACACTTACTATAGGAAGGCAATAAAACAAAAATGGTCCAAGATTTTGTCCAAACAACTTTCTAACGGATCATCAGTCTCTTTACGCGTATGGAAGAGATGGCTATGAAAAGTGGACGCATTGTTGATGCATATAAGTATTGTGGGCTGCACCCTCTTCGTAATACTGTTAAAGAACACGAGTATAAAAAGGGGGAAGCATTCCAGAAATAATGATGAATTTCAGCAAGGACATATAAGTTTTCCGTTAATAAGAAAAAGTCATCCATCTACGAAAAAGGTTTCAAACCCAACTCACACAAAACCTTACTCCGCAAACATAACAAGCGCTGAATCATATATGAACTTTTAATCATATATTAACTACTGTATCACACTTCAACAATAGCTTTAAATTTTGAATTTAAAAATAATAATTTTCATGTCAATCAAAAATGATCAGTTCATATAAAGAAGTATTTCATGGAGCATATAAACATAAAAGCTTTAATATATATTCATATATGTATTTGAATATATTAACCTAAATTTCTTCTTGTTCACCGTATTTCATATTGAAAAGAAGTGTTTTTATCTTTATCATAGCCCGTCTGTTTTCTTTCAATAGGAGTTCTTTTATAATCGGATTTTAAGGTTTCGACAAAATAGAGTAGTTTCATTCTTCACCATCTTCCATCGTCTTTTTTAACATCTTGTCACAATTGTGAGAATGACTCCTCGCTATGATTTGTGTCTGATTTTTGACCCATGCTTTCTTTTTTATGGTTTGTTTGGAATGGTTTAATCTTTTATGAGTTTCAGTTAAATTTAAGTCACTGCTGCAACAACTTGTACGGTGAAAAACTACACTGTGAGTGAAATGATGATGGCGAAGTAAAATCTGGAACAATATCTACATTAGATTCAGTTGGTTTGTTTGCACTTTTTCATGCAAAAATGTCATCCGATCAAAAAACTTAAATTTTGGTAAATTCGAGGCTGCTGCTCCTGATCTTGTCATATGATTACGTTTGTCTAAACATTTCTTTAATGTACCTTTCAAATTTTTTAATTGTTTCTGACGAAAGTTTTCTTCTTTATTAAATAAAGATGGAGGTTTTTTTCTAAGCATTTGCTTTCACCGTCCTGTCTTTGTATGTAACATGATTCACATCCCACAAGCTTGGTAACTTACGAACAGGTTCAACAAAAGTATCTTTATCAAATTCAGCTGGTTGACATACTTGTCAACCAGCTGAATTATCGTTATCGAATGTCTCTTCAATTTCGACTACTTCATTAACAACTTCATCCGTGATTTCAACATGATTCTGAGTATATTGCAAAGCATTTATTAAAACCATTAAATCTACATTATTTAGTGGTTGAGAGACAGAAATGTCTCTCAACCATTCCATTAACGGGTTGATTGTCGGCATTTTTAAATCTATTTTATTTTCAACAATTTCGATGTGTTTGTTTTTCAACACGATTGCTGAGTTTGCATATCTTAAAGGATCTGATTGGTTCTTTATTTACGCGAATAAATTCGCCACATATAAAGTTGAAATACATCCAACTTTTTTGCAAAACAAAAAAAATCGCCAGGCTATAAAAAATATCTTTGTGCACATGCTCAGAAACATTCGCGGCAAAAAAAATCGCGTCGCGCGAATTAATTCACTCCGTGGAAATCCGCCTTTAGACCTTCTGAAATTAAAAAAACTCTACATGCGGCTTCTTTTAATAATAAATTTAGAATTGCTTTTAGTTTGATTCACAATTAATGATTCTAATTTTCTTTGTAACGTTGTGGACATTATTGAGCAACATTGTGGACAGTGTTTAATCCTTTTCTGGTAAAGTTTGAAATATTTTTATGTTTTTACTACATTCTGCTAGACTAGATGTGAAATTCCACTTCACGCTTCACAGGCATTTTGTGTTGTCACGCTTGAATCTTTAAAGGTTTTTAAATGAAGCAAAAACTGCTCTAAACCCTTCTTATGATAAGAAACTTTCCTGCAAGGTCAACATATACCAAGAAAGTATATTGAATCTGTATTTAAAAACAAAAAATTATGAATTTAATTTTTGATCCAATTTTATCTAAAAATATTTTTTCATCGAGAAATAAAATTAAAAACGAGTAAACTTTTTAAACTTATCTTTACATTAAAAAAAAAAATAAATGGAGTTTAACCTTATGAATGGGTCTCTTGTATATATTGTGAGGTCTTAGCATGATCCTTCGATCTTTTTTCAACAAAGGCTACATTTTTATTATACTAAACCATCAATACTGAACTATAATATATATGCATGTATAATACATATGAATCAGAATTATAGTTGTCAAACATACTCAATAAACACATTAATACAGAACTCAGTCATTTTATTTTACGGGCTATTTCATCATTGTTAAATCATCGAATGAATGAAGAAGCCCATAAATTAAAATAATAAAAAACCCTTAATTTAAACAAGTATTCAAATGAACTCCAGCAGGCAAACGACGTTAAAATAACGTTGATACTACTTCGAAACCCTAAAATCTAGCATTTATCGACGTTGAAATAACATGGTGTTACTACTGGGATTCTTTGAAAAAACATTTATATAGATGCACTAATTTACATAAGAATTTCATCAAAAGCATTAAACCTATAAAATCACATTCGTTGTGATTTTATTGTTTTATAACTAGTGAGCGGGATTTATAGCTAGAGGTGGGAGGGGGGGAGGTTCGATTGGTTTTTACTCTGATCTTTTTAAGATTTAGATGCCTGTGTTCAATAGATCTTGAATCTGTTTGGTAAAGGGCGTATTGCAAAAGTTTGAATACCATTCGTAAAATAACATTCAAAAAATAATATTAATAAAAAAGCAAAAAAAAATTATATAAATTTAGTTGTTTTTTTTTATCCATCAAACTGAAAGATGTTAAAAAATATAAATGCATGATTATTTCCAACAATAATTAACAAATCTATCTGAAGTGAAAAGTGACACAATTGTTAAGTTGTTGATGAGAAAAAAGTCTATTACGCCTCGCATTCAACACTCAACTACCGACCACGAAATGACAAACGTTTTGTTACATTCTTAAATGTTTTTATTTCACCATCCAAATCATCCGGTCACATTTTCAAAAAAAAACCATTGATTTGACGCAATTGCCACAACAATTAAATCATCACCACGCATAACAAAGTATTTTTGAAATTCGGTTTTTTTTTTTTTTTTGGAAAACCTATCTTCAGTGAACATATCGAAGCAATAGAATAAATTCTAGTTTATTTAAAAGCATTGAAATGAGAGTTGAGCATTGGATTAAAAGTTTAAAATTGGTCGCGACGGTCGTTTATATGTGGTTGTCATTTTCAGGTACTTCGTTTTAAAGAATCATTTTTAAATTTTATGTTGCTTTTTTTAAGTTATTCACATTCCCACAAAAAATGATCCCGTAAAAGTTGAAACACTTCGAGAAGGTATATTCAGATTATTTTGATTATTCTGTTTCAATAACCAATAAATCGAACCGTTTAAAGGGTTTAGCTTACTATATATATATGAAATAATTTAGCATATTTAAGATAGGGCAGCTTGAGAAGGTGAGGGAGCTCACAAAAAAGCAATTGAGCCCTTAAAAATTTTTGCTCCTCTTAAGCCTTCCTCCTAGCAGTCAACCTCTGGGCCCAAGAGGCCCATCAGAAAAAATTGCTCCGTGCCTTGTTCATTCTCTCAACGGCCCTGCCTCTTCCTGACGTCCTTTTCAACTATTTCCAATTAGAATTGAAATGGGATACAAATGGTAATTAAACGCTATTTGTCATTGGCACTCCTCTATTGCAGATTATGAAAAGTCCTACTCTAAATTTAATCTAAAAAAAATTAAGAATTCATACGAAAACGCTAATATTCGCCATTTTTTCAATAAACTGGCTTCGCCACTTTTTCAATAAATTTTAGAAAAAAATGATCTCAAAATAATTATCATTTTATATAACTATTATTGCTTTATATATTTGAATAATTAGTTACTAATTTAAAATCAGCGTTCAAAAATTACGGAAATAATTGTTTATTCCGATGATTAATCAAAATTTTTCAATTTTAATTTTGGCCCACATATCATGACGTGATACCAGACTGTTTGCGTGAATTCAACGTGGGCACAACGCTCTAAGGAACACTTTCATTAACAGAATAAGTTTGCAGATGATTATGCAGTTTGATGATAGTAAAATATGTTATTATTAATATAAATGCTTATAAATTCAATAAATAAAGGAAAAATTTGTTTATAATATATTATTATTATTATTATTATTATTATTATTATTATTATTATTATTATAATTTATATTTATATTATTACTATTATTATTATTTTGTTTATTAAATATATACTATAATTTATATAAAGAAAGTAATTGTCATATAAAATTTATTGTTACTTATTTTCCAATAATTTTTTGGCGACCTTTTTAATAAATGTCAAATCAAACTTACTCGGCAACGAATTTTTGTTGTAGCTAGTTAAACGTTTAAATTAGAAAATTTAGAAGACGTTGAAAATCGTATTCGGTTTCATAAGAAAAAAAATTACACTTAAATTTGTTGAAAAGATGGCGAATGTTAGCGTTTTCATATTAGGGACCAGCGAGTTTGAGTTAAAAACTTGATAAATTTGAAAAACTCATTCAATGCGTTCAACTATTTCACATTTAAAACGTTTAAAATAATAGCCAAACTTGATGAGCTTGACTATCAAGTTCGTCAAGTTTGACCATTATTTGAACTTGAAAAACTTGAATAAAAAATTTGACTGCCTTCTAAAAACTCATTAATTTAACTTTCAAATTTTTGATACTTTTTTATATTTGTTTTGATCAAGTTTATTACATTTACCAAGTTTTTAAATTTTATTTATATTTTTTACTTTTTCTAGTTTAAAGCTTTTGTCTTCCTATTTTTAATTCTTACACAATTGCTGATAATTTACGTAATCTCTTAATATTTACATATTCTCTAAACATTTACGTAATCTCTTATTTACATAATCTCTTAATATTTACGTAATCTTTTAATATTTACATAATCTCTTAATATTTACGTAATCTTTTAATATTTACATAATCTCTTAATATTTACATAATCTCTTAATATTTTGGGGGCAATATGGGCAGTGACCCCCCCCCCCCCCGGAAATTTATACTAATAATATATTATCACGGATTATTACTGGGGCGAATAGCTACTTTTAACCTTATAATAATTCTTTAATAACTACTTTTAACCTTATAACAATTCTTTAATTACTTTTAACCAGGATAATTGTTCATACTGAACAATTCCCCTGGTTAAAAAAAACTTTTTTTTTATACTTTGTGTTATATTTTTATTCAAATGTTGAAAAATTCTTTAATTACTGTTTAAAATTACTTAAGATTTCTACCCTAAACTTTAAGCATAGAGATACTGATATTAAAATGAGATATTTAGCATGAATTAAATTTAAAAATATTTTTCATGGTTGGAGAAAATCCTGTTATTTCTGTCTTGAAATTTCCCATGATGCTACCTTAATTTTGTGGATTTATTTTCCTTGATATTTAATTTTTTGTTGTTTGCCAAAATTTCTTTATATATACTTAGAAATAACTGCAAGTCGATTAATAGTTTATTGGGGGCAGAATGGTGCAGCATCAGAAAAAGAGCTTAATGAATATTGTAATGCACAATCTCCATTTGATTCAATAATTGTTGGATATTTAAATGATTTTTTTTCTTCAACTGAAACAGGTAAGTTTTTCAGATAGTAAAAGTTCTGAGTTATGTTTCAGCTCTATGAAATTAACTTGTCTGTATGTTTTTTATACAAGATTTTTTTTCTATCACTTTAGTAAAGAACAGACAATCTTTTCTAAGCTTAGATAAAAGCTTATATTTTTAAGTTTTTGATTTTACAATAACATAATTGGTTTTTTTTTGTAAACTTTTCAGTTTTAACTATTTATATTTAATTTTTTTCATGTTTGTTCATAATTTATGTTTTGTAGACAATTTTCCTTCTCTTAATCTGGCCAACCATTGCTCCTCCTCCACCCTTTTAAATGGATTTAATTCACTGTTTTATTGCCAATCAGTTGAGGAAGCAATTCAACTTTGTCAAAAAAACAATAAATCAGTTCAAATAGCCCTTGGTGGATCATATGGAGGTTACTCAATTGGTAATGCAACTCAAGGTGAAGTTTTTGCTAAAAGGATTTGGGCATTATTTTTTGGAGGAAATGGACCAAGACCTTTCAGAAGGTATTTCCAAAACATAAATGCTAAATTATATAAAGCTATATCATAGTCTTTACATTTATGTCCTATGATAATAATAATAATAATAATAATAATAATAATAATAATAATAATAATAATAACAACAACAACAACAACAACAACAACAACAACAACAACAACAACAACAACAACAACAACAACAACAACAACAACAACAACAACAACAACAACAACAACAACAACAACAACAACAACAACAACAACAACAACAACAACAACAACAACAACAACAACAACAACAACAACAACAACAACAACAACAACAACAACAACAACAACAACAACAACAACAACAACAACAACAACAACAACAACAACAACAACAACAACAACAACAACAACAACAACAACAACAACAACAACAACAACAACAACAACAACAACAACAACAACAACAACAACAACAACAACAACAACAACAACAACAACAACAACAACAACAACAACAACAACAACAACAACAACAACAACAACAACAACAACAACAACAACAACAACAACAACAACAACAACAACAACAACAACAACAACAACAACAACAACAACAACAACAACAACAACAACAACAACAACAACAACAACAACAACAACAACAACAACAACAACAACAACAACAACAACAACAACAACAACAACAACAACAACAACAACAACAACAACAACAACAACAACAACAACAACAACAACAACAACAACAACAACAACAACAACAACAACAACAACAACAACAACAACAACAACAACAACAACAACAACAACAACAACAACAACAACAACAACAACAACAACAACAACAACAACAACAACAACAACAACAACAACAACAACAACAACAACAACAACAACAACAACAACAACAACAACAACAACAACAACAACAACAACAACAACAACAACAACAACAACAACAACAACAACAACAACAACAACAACAACAACAACAACAACAACAACAACAACAACAACAACAACAACAACAACAACAACAACAACAACAACAACAACAACAACAACAACAACAACAACAACAACAACAACAACAACAACAACAACAACAACAACAACAACAACAACAACAACAACAACAACAACAACAACAACAACAACAACAACAACAACAACAACAACAACAACAACAACAACAACAACAACAACAACAACAACAACAACAACAACAACAACAACAACAACAACAACAACAACAACAACAACAACAACAACAACAACAACAACAACAACAACAACAACAACAACAACAACAACAACAACAACAACAACAACAACAACAACAACAACAACAACAACAACAACAACAACAACAACAACAACAACAACAACAACAACAACAACAACAACAACAACAACAACAACAACAACAACAACAACAACAACAACAACAACAACAACAACAACAACAACAACAACAACAACAACAACAACAACAACAACAACAACAACAACAACAACAACAACAACAACAACAACAACAACAACAACAACAACAACAACAACAACAACAACAACAACAACAACAACAACAACAACAACAACAACAACAACAACAACAACAACAACAACAACAACAACAACAACAACAACAACAACAACAACAACAACAACAACAACAACAACAACAACAACAACAACAACAACAACAACAACAACAACAACAACAACAACAACAACAACAACAACAACAACAACAACAACAACAACAACAACAACAACAACAACAACAACAACAACAACAACAACAACAACAACAACAACAACAACAACAACAACAACAACAACAACAACAACAACAACAACAACAACAACAACAACAACAACAACAACAACAACAACAACAACAACAACAACAACAACAACAACAACAACAACAACAACAACAACAACAACAACAACAACAACAACAACAACAACAACAACAACAACAACAACAACAACAACAACAACAACAACAACAACAACAACAACAACAACAACAACAACAACAACAACAACAACAACAACAACAACAACAACAACAACAACAACAACAACAACAACAACAACAACAACAACAACAACAACAACAACAACAACAACAACAACAACAACAACAACAACAACAACAACAACAACAACAACAACAACAACAACAACAACAACAACAACAACAACAACAACAACAACAACAACAACAACAACAACAACAACAACAACAACAACAACAACAACAACAACAACAACAACAACAACAACAACAACAACAACAACAACAACAACAACAACAACAACAACAACAACAACAACAACAACAACAACAACAACAACAACAACAACAACAACAACAACAACAACAACAACAACAACAACAACAACAACAACAACAACAACAACAACAACAACAACAACAACAACAACAACAACAACAACAACAACAACAACAACAACAACAACAACAACAACAACAACAACAACAACAACAACAACAACAACAACAACAACAACAACAACAACAACAACAACAACAACAACAACAACAACAACAACAACAACAACAACAACAACAACAACAACAACAACAACAACAACAACAACAACAACAACAACAACAACAACAACAACAACAACAACAACAACAACAACAACAACAACAACAACAACAACAACAACAACAACAACAACAACAACAACAACAACAACAACAACAACAACAACAACAACAACAACAACAACAACAACAACAACAACAACAACAACAACAACAACAACAACAACAACAACAACAACAACAACAACAACAACAACAACAACAACAACAACAACAACAACAACAACAACAACAACAACAACAACAACAACAACAACAACAACAACAACAACAACAACAACAACAACAACAACAACAACAACAACAACAACAACAACAACAACAACAACAACAACAACAACAACAACAACAACAACAACAACAACAACAACAACAACAACAACAACAACAACAACAACAACAACAACAACAACAACAACAACAACAACAACAACAACAACAACAACAACAACAACAACAACAACAACAACAACAACAACAACAACAACAACAACAACAACAACAACAACAACAACAACAACAACAACAACAACAACAACAACAACAACAACAACAACAACAACAACAACAACAACAACAACAACAACAACAACAACAACAACAACAACAACAACAACAACAACAACAACAACAACAACAACAACAACAACAACAACAACAACAACAACAACAACAACAACAACAACAACAACAACAACAACAACAACAACAACAACAACAACAACAACAACAACAACAACAACAACAACAACAACAACAACAACAATAATAATAATAATAATAATAATAATAATAACAATAACAATAACAATAACAACAATAACAATAACAACAATAACAATAACAACAATAACAATGATAATAATAATAGTAATGATAATAATAATGTTATACACAGTTTTTAAAAACTTTTAAATATGAGAAAGTAAAACAGAAAAACTAATCAAGCTTCCTGGAATGAACTTGACATAAAAAATACACTAATAACAGTCAAATATGGAGCTTATTGAGTTTTAGTGTGCCAAAAGATTCCTGAAACCACTGTATTAATAAGCTTCAGTTGAAAATAATGGTTGTGTAAATTATTTTAACTCTAATTCTGTGAAAGGTATAGGATAACAAATGTTTTCAACAAGGATTATCAGTTAGCTAGAAAAAGCATTTTGCAAAGTTTTGTAAATGACATTTTGATTTGTCCAATCAAAAAAACTGAAGCATCTTTTATTAACTAATTGTTTAGGTTAAATTAAACTTCAAAGTAT